>NW_013881649.1:0-291 GCF_000517525.1 Limulus polyphemus
CAAAAGGTGTAGTTTATTTTAATAGAAAACTCCATGGTCTCTTAGATCTTGGATTTTGTTTGGATATTTTTTCTTTAAAAGTATTTTTTGTTTAAAATATAACTGAAGACAAAAAAACAGTAAAATCAAACGCAGCCGAAATCTTGATAAGAGATTATGAAATAACTATTGTGAATTTTAATGAAAGGATATCCATTTTGAAAGTCTTACATCAAGGGCTTCTTTGTATTGAAATATGAGGAAAAACAATTTTTTTCAAAATTTGAGCAAAACATGGGCTATAGCCTTGGC
>NW_013881650.1:0-291 GCF_000517525.1 Limulus polyphemus
CTGGAATGACTTCAAATTGTAACATGAAACTATATTAGTTTATCCTAAGTAGCTCTAAGTTCATAACAGTATACATTTATTTATAATTAAACTTTATTGTTTTATTGCTCTTTGAACCATGTACAACTACTATCTGCACCATTATAAGCTGTAAATCACTTTGGGAACGTGCAGCTCATGTTATGCTAACAAATTGCATTACCCATGAGCTGCTCATGTGTGTGCCTCATGAAACATTTTCATTATAATATTATTAATATTTATTTTACCTAATCTAATGTTAGCAAACCT
>NW_013881651.1:0-395 GCF_000517525.1 Limulus polyphemus
GTGAGACAGCTGGATATCAGCATCATTGTTGCTGACAAACAACACTGAGACAGCTGGATATCAGCATCATTGTTACTGACAAACAACACTCTGAGACAGCTGGATATCAGCATCATTGTCACTGACAAACAACACTGTGAGACAACTGGATATCAGCATCATTGTTACTGACAAACAACACTGTGAGACAGCTGGATATCAGCATCATTGTTACTGACAAACAACGCTGAGACAGCTGGATATCAGCATCATTGTTGCTGACAAACAACACTGAGACAGATGAATGTCAGCATCATTGTTACTGACAAACAACACTGTGAGACAGCTGGATATCAGCATCATTGTTACTGACAAACAACACTGTGAGACAGCTGGATATCAGCATCATTGTTACT
>NW_013881652.1:0-291 GCF_000517525.1 Limulus polyphemus
CATAAGTTATAACTAAGTTCTAGTATTTGTTTTACTCTCCTTTGATCTCCTGTATAAGTTATAATTAAGGTCTAGTATTTGTTTTACACTCTTGATCTCCTGCATAAGTTACAATTAAGTTCTAGTACTTGTTTTACTCTCTTGATCTCCTGCATAAGTTATAACTAAGTTCTAGTATTTGTTTTACTCTCTCGATCTCCTGTATAAGTTATAACTAAGTTCTAGTATTTGTTTTACTCTCTCGATCTCCTGCATAAGTTATAACTAAGTTCTAGTATTTGTTTTACTCTC
>NW_013881653.1:0-291 GCF_000517525.1 Limulus polyphemus
TACACAGTATTGTTAAATCTTGTGTCATTTTTTTTGACAGTACACAGTATTGATATATCCTGTATCTTATTATTGACAGTACACAGTATCGTTAAATCTTGTGTCATATTTTTGACAGTACACAGTATTGATAAATCCTGTATCTTCTTATTGACAGGACTCAGTATTGTTAAATCTTGTGTCTTTTTACTGACAGTACACAGTATCGTTAAATCTTGTGGCTTGTTATTGATAGTACACAGTATCATTAAATCTTATGACTTGTTATGATAGTACACAGTATCGTTAAAT
>NW_013881654.1:0-289 GCF_000517525.1 Limulus polyphemus
TATATCCTATGATGTACGTTCACACATACGCATCCTATGATATACATTCACACATACATCCTATAATATACATTCATATATATATATATATACATCCCATGATGTACGTTCACACATACACATCCTATGATGTACGTCCACACATGCACATCCTATGATGTACGTCCACACATACACATCCTATGATATACATTCACACATATACATCCTATAATATACATTCATATATATATATATATATATACATTCATATATATATATATACATCCTATGATGTACGTCCACACAT
>NW_013881655.1:0-291 GCF_000517525.1 Limulus polyphemus
ATCTACTGTTGTTTAATGTTGGCATTTGACAATGGTATGTTACTACCTGTTTAAATGTCGTTAACATCTAATGTTGTTTAATGTTGGTCTTTGACACTGGTATGGTACTACCTGTTTAAATGTCGTTAATATCTACTGTTGTTTAATGTTTTTCTTTGTACACTGGTATGTTACTACCTGTTTGTAATGTCGTTAATATCTACTGTTGTTTAATGTTGGCCTTTGACACTGAAATGTTACTACCTGTTTAAATGTCATTAATATCTACTGTTGTTTAATGTTGGTCTTTGA
>NW_013881656.1:0-695 GCF_000517525.1 Limulus polyphemus
TGTTACTGGTAACATTGACCTGTCTTCCAGGTTATAATTAGACATTGATAATAATGACACATGTTCCTGTTAACATTGACCTGTCTTCCTGATTACAATAGACATGTTCCTGGTAATATTGACCTGTCTTCCTCATTATAATGAGCCATGTTCCTGATAATATTGACTTGAATTCCTGATTATAATGAGACATGTTCCTGGTAACAATGACCTTTCTTCCCGATTATAATGACTTATAACTAGGAAGACAGTTCCATGTTACCAGGAACATGTCGAGACATTTTATTGGTGATATTGACCTGTCTTCCTGGTTACATTACACATGCCCCTTAACATTGACCTGTCTTATTGGTTATAATGAGACTTGTTCTTGGTAACAATGTCCTGTCTTAGTGATTATAATGACACATGTTCCTTTTAACATTGACCTGTCTTCCTGATTACAATGAGACATGTTCCAGGTAATTTTGATTTGTCTTCCTGATTATAATGAGACATGATCCTGGTAACAATGACCTGTCTTCCTAGTTATAATGAGACATGTTCCTTGTAACATTGACCTGTCTTCCTGGTTATAATGAGACATGTTCCTGGTAACATTGACCTGTCTTCCTGAATATAATGACATGTTCCTGGTAACATTGACCTGTTTTCCAGGTTATAATGAGACATGTTCCTTTTAACATTGACCCTTC
>NW_013881657.1:0-286 GCF_000517525.1 Limulus polyphemus
AAAACTGTGTACTATCAATAAAAATACACAATATTTAACGATACTGTGTACTGTCAATAAGAAGACACAAGATTTAATGATACTGTGTACTGTCAATAAGAAGACACAAGATTTAACGATACTGTGTAATGTCAATAAGAAGACACAATATTCAACGATAATGTGTACTGTCAGTAAGAAAATACGAGATTTAACAATAATGTGTACTGTCAATAAGAAGACACAATATTCAACGATACTGTGCACTGTCAATAAGAAGACACAAGATTTAACAATAATGTGTCAT
>NW_013881658.1:0-290 GCF_000517525.1 Limulus polyphemus
AGATGGATAGTGACTGGTAGGTGTTTTATTGTACATGGATAGTGACTGATAGATTTTTTTATAGAAGGATAGTAACTGGTAGGTGTTTTATTATAGATGGATAGTGACTGGTAGGTGTTTTATTATAGATAGATAGTGGCTGGTAGGTATTTTATTATAGATAGATAATAAATGAAAAGTATTTTATTAGAGACGGATAGTGGCTGGTAGGTCTTTTAATAGAGATGGATAGTGGCTGGCAGGTCTTTAATACAGATGGATAGTGGCTGGTAGGTCTTTTAATACAGATG
>NW_013881659.1:0-291 GCF_000517525.1 Limulus polyphemus
TTGTGTCTTCTTATTGACAGTACACAGTATCGTTAAATCTTGTGTCTTCTTATTGACAGTACACAGTATTGTTAAATCTTGTGTCTTCTTATTGAAAGTACACGGTATCGTTAAATCTTGTGTCTTCTTATTGACAGTACACAGTATCGTTAAATTTTGTGTTTTCTAATTGACATTACACAGTATCGTTAAATCTTGTGTCTTCTAATTGACATTACACAGTATCGTTAAATTTTGTGTCTTCTTATTGACAGTACATAGTATCGTTAAATCTTGTGTCTTCTTATTGAT
>NW_013881660.1:0-291 GCF_000517525.1 Limulus polyphemus
GTAAAGCTAAAGAAGGAGTATGTTGGCTATAAATTCAGTAACTAGATTGACACATAGGAGTTCATGGAGTAGTTGTACCATGTAAGGCTAAAGATGAGTATGATGGTTATAAATTCGGTAACTATAGTTACACCTAGGTGTTCATGGAGTAGTTGTACCAAGTAAGGCTAAAGATGAGTATGGTGGTTATAAATTCTGTAACTAGAGTTACACCTAGGTGTTCATGGAGTAGATGTTCCAAGTAAGGCTAAAGATGAGTATGGTGGTTATAAATTCAATTACTAGAATTAC
>NW_013881661.1:0-399 GCF_000517525.1 Limulus polyphemus
TTAAACAAGAAGAGAGATTACAGCAGTTGTTAGAGGAAAAAGAAAAGAAACAAGAAGAACGAGAAATTAAACAAGAAGAGAGATTACATCAGTTGTTAGAGGAAAAAGAAAAGAAACAAGAAGAACGAGAAAATAAACAAGAAAAGAAACAAGAAGAACGAGAAATTAAACTAGAAGAGAAATTACGGCAATTGTTAGAGGAAAAAGAAAAGAAACAAGAAGAAAGATTACAGAAGTGGCAAGAAAACCTACAACAATGGCAGCTCGAACAGCAAAATAAACAAGAGAGATTACAACAGTTGTTGGAGGAAAAAGAAAATAAACAAGAAGAACGAGAAAAGAAACAAGAAGAGAGATTACAGCAGTTGTTGGAGGAAAAAGAAATAAACAAGAAGAGAA
>NW_013881662.1:0-291 GCF_000517525.1 Limulus polyphemus
CTGTAGACTTTATGAGTAAATACTACTTGTTTTGGTTATGTTAGGGATCTTCACTGTAGACTTAATGAGTAAATATACTTGTGTTGGTTATATTAGGGTCTTCATTGCAGATTCTTGACGAGTAAATACTACTTGTGTTGTTTATATGTGTCTTCACAGTAGACTTAATGAGTAAATATTACTTGTATTGATTATGTTAGGGTCTTCACTGTAGAGTTAATGAGTAAATATTACTTGTGTTGGTTATGTTAGGGTCTTCACTGGAGACTTAATGAGTAAATATTACTTGTA
>NW_013881663.1:0-745 GCF_000517525.1 Limulus polyphemus
GTTTTATAATGGGAAAATGTTTTAATATTATAGAGATTGATATGATATGTTTTATACTGGGAGACTGTTTTAATATTATAGAGACTGAGATGAGATGTTTTATACTGGGAGAATTTTTTAATATCATAGATACTGAAATGATATGTTTTATACTGGGAGACTGTTTTAATATTATAGAGACTGATATGGTATGTTTTATAATCTTCTCCCAGTATAAAACATATCATATCGGTCTCTATAATATTAAAACATTCTCCTATTATCCCATTATAAAACATATCATATCAGTCTCTATAATATTAAAACATTCTCCCAGTATAAAACATATCATATCAGTCTCTATAATATTAAAACATTCTCCCAGTTTAAAACATATAATATCAGTCTCTATAATATTAAAACATTCTCCCAGTGTAAAACATATCACATCAGTCTCTATAATATTAAAACATTCTCCCAGTATAAAACATATCATATCAGTCTCTATAATATTAAAACATTCTCCCAGTGTAAAACATATCATATCAGTCTCTATAATATTAAAACAGTCAGTCTCTATAACATTAGAAAATGATATGTTTTATACTGGGAGAATGTTTTAATATTATAGAGACTGATATGATATGTTTTATACTGGGAGAATGTTCTAATATTACAGAGACTGAGTATAAAACATATCAGTCTCTGATAATATTAAAACATTCTCCCAGTATAAAACATATCATATGGAGGGAATGTTTTAATA
>NW_013881664.1:0-291 GCF_000517525.1 Limulus polyphemus
AAGCAGTATTACAATCAACCTACTATGTATTTTTGTAATAACAATTCTTTGTTAATTAACAATCTTGGGACTGAATCTATAACCTAAGCAGTGTTACAATCAATCTACGATGTATTTTTGCAATAAAAATTCTTTGTTAATCTTCAATCTTGGGACTGAATCTATAACCTAAGCAGTGTTACAATCAATCTACGATGTATTTTTGCAATAAAAATTCTTTGTTAATTAACAATCTTGGGACTGAATCTATAACCTAAGCAGTGTTACAATCAATCTACGATGTATTTTTGA
>NW_013881665.1:0-566 GCF_000517525.1 Limulus polyphemus
AAAAACTTCTGATTAAATATTCACATCGATATATATATATATATATGGTAAATAAAAACTTCTGAGTAAACATTTACAACGATATATATATATTGTAATTAAATCTTGTGGTTAAACATTTAGACCGATATATATATATATTGATGGTAAATAAAATCTTCTTATTAAAAATTCACAACGATATATATATATATATATGGTATAAAAATGTTTCATCAGAAGTTTTTATTTACCATAGTTATATATCGTTGTGAATTTTTAAACAGAAGTTTTTACAACGATATAAAGATATATATATATATTTAGGTAAAAAAAACTTCTGATTAAACATTTACAACGATACATACATATATATATATATATGTTAAATAAAAACTTCTGTTAAAAATTAATATCGATATATGTATATATGGTAAAAAAAACTTCTGATTAAACATTCACATCGATATATATATATATGGTAAATAAAAACATCTGATTAAAAGTTCACAACGATATATATATGATAAACAAAAACTTCTGATTAAATATTCACAACGATACATACATATATATATATGTATATA
>NW_013881666.1:0-445 GCF_000517525.1 Limulus polyphemus
TAGAAACTACACGTTAAACTATAACGTTTAAAATATCAGTTAAACAGATATTATAAAGTAGAAAGTTACATACAGAAACTACACGTTAAACTATAATGTTTAAAATATCAGTTAAACATACATTATAAAGTAGAAAGTTACACACAGAAACTACACGTTAAACTATAATGTTTAAAATATCAGTTAAACAGATATTATAAAGTAGAAAGTTACATACAGAAACTATACGTTAAACTATAATGTTTAAAATATCAGTTAAACACACATTATAAAGTAGAAAGTTACATACAGAAACTACACGTTAAACTATAACGTTTAAAATATCAGTTAAACCAAATGTTATAGAGTAGAAAGTTACATACAGAAACTACACGTTAAACTATAATGTTTAAAATATCAGTTAAACAGATATTATAAAGTAGAAAGTTACATATAGAAACTACAC
>NW_013881667.1:0-291 GCF_000517525.1 Limulus polyphemus
GGTCTATAGATAGTAGAGCGGTGATTCATTATGACCATGTTGTGTTCTACAATCCACATTGAGTATATATATTGTAGAGTGGTGATTCGTTATGGCCATGTTGTGTTTTACAATCCACATTGAGTCTATATATTGTAGAGTGGTGACTCGTTTTGACAATGTTGTGTTTTACAATCCACATTGAGTCTATATATTGTAGAGTGGTGATTCGTTATGACCATGTTGTGTTCTACAATTCATATTGAGTCTATAGATAGTAGAGTGGTGATTCGTTATGACCATGTTGTGTTT
>NW_013881668.1:0-801 GCF_000517525.1 Limulus polyphemus
AAAACTCTTGTGTCTTCTTATTGACAGTACACACAGCACACAGTATCGTTAAAAATAAGAAGACACAAGATGTCTTCTTATTGACAGCACACAGTATAGTTAAATCTTGTGTATTCTTATTGACAGTACACAGTATTGTTAAATCTTGTTTCTTCTTATTGACAGGACACATTAATACACAGTATAGTTAAATCTTGTGTCTTCTTACTGACAGTACACAGTACCGTTAAATCTTGTGTTGTCTTCTTATTGACAGTACACAGTATCGTTAAATCTTGTGTCTTCTTATTGACAGGACACATTATTGTTAAATCTTGTGTTTTTTTACTGTACAGTACACATTATCGTTGAATATTAGTGTCTTCTTATTGACAGTACACAGTATTGTTAAATATTTTGTCTTCTTATTGATAGTACCCAGTATTTATAAATCTTGTGTCTTCTTATTGACAGTACACAGTATTGTTAAATCTTGTGTCTTCTTATTGAAACTACACAGTATCGTTAAATCTTGTGTCTTCTTATTGACAAGATTTAACGATACTGTGTACTGTCAAGACACAAGATTTAACGATACTGTGTACTGTCAATAAGAAGACTACACAGTATCGTTAAATTTTGTGTCTTCTTATTGACAGTACACAGTATCGTTAAATCTTCTGTCTTCTTATTGACAGGACACATTATTGTTAAATCTTGTGTTTTTTTTACTGACAGTACACATTATCGTTGAATCTTGTGTCTACTTATTGACAGTACATTCTCAATAAGAAGACACAATATTTAACAATACTATGTACT
>NW_013881669.1:0-290 GCF_000517525.1 Limulus polyphemus
TACGATCCGGGCAGTTTTATTTCGGCAACCTTGCTGTGAAAGTGGATTTTCTCGGAAAACTCCAATTTCCTCCCACAGCTAAATTTCCGAGGCATTGGATCCAATGATCCCGGTCTGCCCTGATCAGGTGCCATTTGTTGGAGCACTTGTCGAAAATTGTCGAACATTTGGTCATGCTTACGCCTCTCCAATCTCGGTTCTTTAGCTCACGCGCACAAATACATGTGTATGCAACTTCATGCATGTATGTTTGTTGTTTTTTTTTCATGTTGTTCTATCATCCTCGCGAC
>NW_013881670.1:0-291 GCF_000517525.1 Limulus polyphemus
AATAAGGTAATGATTATCTTTACACATATTATACCTTGTGTACAAATTAAAATAACAAATACATTATTTAAATGACAAGGTAATGATTATCTTAACACATATTATACCTTATGTACAAATTAAAATAACAAATACATTATTTAATAACAAGGTAATGATTATCTTTACACATATTATACCTTGTGTACAAATTAAAATAACAAATACATTATTTAAATGACAAGGTAATGATTATCTTAACACATATTATACCTTATGTACAAATTAAAATAACAAATACATATTTAATAA
>NW_013881671.1:0-309 GCF_000517525.1 Limulus polyphemus
AGTTATAGTACACAGTATCGTTAAATCTTGTGGCTTGTTATTGATAGTACACAGTATCGTTAAATCTTATGGCTTGTTATTGAGAGTACACAGTATCGTTAAATCATGTGTCTTCCTATTGACAGTACACAGCATTGTTAAAACTTGTGTTTTTTATTGACAGTACACAGTATCGTTAAATCTTGTGGATTGTTAGTGATAGTACACAGTATCGTTAAATCTTGTGGCTTGTTATTGATAGTACACAGTATCGTTAAATCTTATGGCCTGTTTTTGATAGTACACAGTATTGTTAAATTATGTGTCTTC
>NW_013881672.1:0-207 GCF_000517525.1 Limulus polyphemus
ACCAATATGAACAGATCTTATAACTCCCGATTTCCTTTATTCCTTGTGTCTTGAATCATTGTCCAATACTAACAGATCTTATAACTCTGATTTCCTTTATTCAGTGTGTCTTGAATCATTATCCAATACTAACAGATTTTATAACTCAGATTTCCTTCATTCCTTGTGTCTTGAATCATTATGCAACACTAACAGATCTTATAACTC
>NW_013881673.1:0-291 GCF_000517525.1 Limulus polyphemus
AGCAGTATTGTCTGTTGTATGTTATATATATAAATATAACAGTATTGTTTGTTGTATGTATCTATATAAATATAATAGTACTGTCTGTTGTATGTTATATAAATATAATAGTACTGTTTGTTGTATGTATCTATATAAATATAATAGTACTGTCTCTTGTATGTTATCTATATAAATATAATAGTACTGTCTCTTGTATGTTATATATATAAATATAGCAGTATTGTCTGTTGTATGTTATATATATAAATATAACAGTATTGTTTGTTGTATGTATCTATATAAATATAA
>NW_013881674.1:0-289 GCF_000517525.1 Limulus polyphemus
AACTTATTTCAGAATAGTCATAATCTACACACATACATAAGGTATAATAATTGAAATGTGACTGTATTTACAAAATGCTAGTCTATTGAAATACAGCCAAGACTAAAGGTCAATTTTATATTATTGGATAAAGTAACATGACTGCACATGAACCACGACATTGTAACTTCTGTATTGTTAGCCAGGCATGGTTGAAAGGTTAATATAATAAAAATAATATATATATAAATGCATAATATTATGAGATTTAAGCTATTTAGTCCAAACATTTATGTTTTCGTGTTATAAT
>NW_013881675.1:0-291 GCF_000517525.1 Limulus polyphemus
TTTGTGTGACATAATACATCACTGGGTAACTGTGTGACATAATACAGCATTAAGTAACTGTGTGACATAATACGTCACTAGGTAACTATGACATAATACGACACTAGGTAACTATGACATAATACGTCACTAGGTAACTATGACATAATACGTCACTAGGTAACTTGTGTGACATAACACATCACAAGGTAACTGTGTGGCATAACACATCACTAGGTAACTGTGTGACATAATACAGCACTAGGTAACTGTGTGACATAACACGTCACTAGATAACTTGTGTGACATAAC
>NW_013881676.1:0-291 GCF_000517525.1 Limulus polyphemus
GTGGTAAAATTAAATGTTTGAATAGAATCGTTGTATAAAATGTGGTAAAATTAAATGTTTGAATAGAATTGTTGTATAAAATGTGGTAAAATTAAATGTTTGAATAGAATCGTTGTATAAAATGTGGTAAAATTAAATGTTTGAATATTTTTTGCTAGTTCACAGTTATTTAGGTATTGTAAGATACGTTGATTATTTTTTATTATCTAAAAGGTGTGATTCTTATCAATTGCTATTTACATCTTTAATTGATAAAACGTTAAATTTCCGTTTCTCTTAGCCCCTAAAATC
>NW_013881677.1:0-291 GCF_000517525.1 Limulus polyphemus
CCTACTGTGGCATCTCCCCCGTGCTGAAGTTGCCAGCATTGAGCTCTCTTGTGCCCAGGTTTGTTACAGTGCCAGCAAAGTCCCTCAAACTTCTCTGAAAGTTGACCTTTTCTGGCCTTGAATCCAGATGACTGTACCAATCTCGGTACCTCTGTGCTGGGCTTAACGTAGGATTCAAATTCGAGAGCTCTGGCTATTGCATCCTGCATGGTAGAGGGGTGTGCTTGCTTCACTTGTATCTTAAGTTGTGGACTGTCCAAGGCATCTACAAACTGATCTCTCAGCAACAAC
>NW_013881678.1:0-342 GCF_000517525.1 Limulus polyphemus
CTCGTACAATAACTATCAATTTAAATCCCTTTCTGTTCATTCCAGAATGAAAGATGCATATTTTATGTTTATTTCACCATTTTTTATGGTGGTTGCGAGATTGTTAAAATTTTCCGGACCCGAACAGAAATTGATCACTGAAGATAATATATAAAATATAAAGTTTTCTCTTAGGAAACGTTTGGTAACTATTTGGACATTATAAAAATTTCGCATATGAAAGTTCAAAATTTTCTGATGCACAAAAGTATTTTTAATGTTAAGAGAAAATTGCTTTGCCTGACAGATAGGCCTTTGCCTGACAGATAGGCAAGATGTGAAAAAATTGCCCGCCCGATTTGT
>NW_013881679.1:0-287 GCF_000517525.1 Limulus polyphemus
AATAACACATGTTCACGTTACCCCCCCTCCACCGATTAGAACTGTGGTCTGTAGGATGTAATAACACGTGTTCATGTTACCCCCCCTCCACCGATTGGAACTGTGGTCTGTTGGATGTAATAACACATGTTCACGTTACCCCCCCTCCACCGATTAGAACTGTGGTCTGTAGGATGTAATAACACGTGTTCATGTTACCCCCCCTCACCGATTGGAACTGTGGTCTGTAGGATGTAATAACACATGTTCACGTTACCCCCCCTCACCGATTAGAACTGTGGTCTGTA
>NW_013881680.1:0-291 GCF_000517525.1 Limulus polyphemus
TTCACTTTACATCGTTATACAGAGACTGTTATATCATTTGTACCGATCCTCCATCATGCTTCACTTTACATGTTATACAGAGATTGTTATATCATTTGTACCGATCCTCCATCATGCTTCACTTTACATGTTATACAGAGATTGTTATATCATTTGTACCGATCCTCCGTCATGCTTCACTTTACATGTTATACAGAGACTGTTATATCATTTGTACCGATCCTCCTCCATGCTTCACTTTACATGTTATACAGAGACTATTGTATCATTTGTACCGATCCTCCTCCATGC
>NW_013881681.1:0-285 GCF_000517525.1 Limulus polyphemus
CGGTGGGAGATCAAGTTTAGTGGAGTGCGTTTGCAACATAAATTTTGCGAAATACGTCGAAATATTGGAGGAAGGACTCTTGCCACTTTATTCCTCGGGTTTCGTGGACAAGAACACAACGTTGTTCCAGGCAGATGGAGCTCCATGTCACACTTCTAGAAACACCCAAAAGTGGCAGGAAGAAGATGGTATCCCTAAGTTGCCCTGGCCGAGCCAATCTCCTGACATGAAACCCATTGAAAACCTCTGGGCCATACTCGACCGGCAAGTCAAGAAACAACCAAA
>NW_013881682.1:0-566 GCF_000517525.1 Limulus polyphemus
ACTTCAAACTTCATCCCAAGAAATGTCATTTGTTCCAGAAAAAGGTGCTTTACTTGGGTCACATCGTAAGTGAGCATGGTGTGCAAATTGATCCTGACAAGGTGAAAGCAGTGCGTGATTGGCCAACACCAGACAATGTGGGAGAGTTATAAAGTTTCTTGGGACTCAATACCTATTACCGAAAGTTTGTGAAGGACTTTGCAACTATAGCTGCTCCACTACATGATTTGACTAAAAAAAGGCCAGAAGTTTGAATGGACAGTTTCTTGCCAGCATTCTTTCAAGACATTGCCAATTCCGACATTACTAGCATCACAATCCAGTATGTACGACAGTGAGGGATCTGGAAGCTTTAAAAGTGGAGTGGAGGCCAATTTTTCCTTAAAGGAGTATTGTCTCAGAAAGTGAGCGAAAACGAACATGTGGTGGCCTACTTCAGTAGGGTGTTGAGTAGACCAGAGAGGAACTACTGTGTAACACGGAGGGAACTCCTTGCTATAGTAAAGAGTCTGACATATTTCCATCCTTACCTCTATGGTACAAGGTTTACCATTAGGACAGACTAT
>NW_013881683.1:0-289 GCF_000517525.1 Limulus polyphemus
ACAGTATCGTTAAATCTTGTGTCTTCTTATTGACAGGACACATTATTCTTAAATATTGTGTGTTCTTACTGACAGTACACATTATCGTTAAATCTTGTGTCTTCTTATTGACAGTACACAGTATCGTTAAATCTTGTGTCTTCTTATTGACAGTACACAGTATCGTTAAATCTTGTGTCTTCTTATTGACAGTACACAGTATCGTTAAATCTTGTGTCTTCTTATTGACAGTACACAGTATCGTTAAATCTTTGCTTTTTGACAGTACACAGTATCGTTAAATCTTGTG
>NW_013881684.1:0-491 GCF_000517525.1 Limulus polyphemus
GATAACCTCGTGTTTTATTGTTGTTCCTTTATTTGGTAGTTGATAGTATAAACTGATAGTAAAGATATCCTCGTGTTTTATTTTTGTTCCTTTATTTGGTAGTTGAAAGTATAAACTGATAGTAAAGATAACCTCGTAGTTTATGTTGTTCCTTTGTTTGGTAGTTGAAAGTATAAACTGATAGTAAAGATAACCTCGTGGTTTATGTTGTTCCTTTATTTGGTAGTTGAAAGTATAAACTGATAGTAAAGATAACCTCGTGTGTTATTTTTGTTCCTTTATTTGGTAGTTGAAAGTATAAACTGATAGTAAAGATATCCTCGTGTTTTATTGTTGTTCCTTTATTTGGTAGTTGAAAGTATAAACTGATAGTAAAGATATTCTCGTGGTTTATGTTGTTCCTTTATTTGGTAGTTGAAAGTGTAAACTGATAGTAAAGATATCCTCGTGTTTTATTTTTGTTCCTTTATTTGGTAGTTGAAAGTATAAAC
>NW_013881685.1:0-289 GCF_000517525.1 Limulus polyphemus
AACTCGTTATGTCTGAAAGAATGAATTAACTCACATGGGTATACCAACCAACTCGTTATGTCTCAAAGAATGAATTAACTCACATGGTTATATCCAACCAACTCGTTATGTCTGAAAGAACGAATTAACTCACATGGGTATACCAAACAACTCGTTATGTCTGAAAGAACGAATTAACTCACATGGGTATACCAGCCAACTCGTTATGTTTGAAAGAACGAATTAACTCACATGGGTATACCAGCCAACTCGTTATGTCTGAAACAACGAATTAACTCACATGGGTATA
>NW_013881686.1:0-292 GCF_000517525.1 Limulus polyphemus
GAGCTGTAGATGGTAAATGACAGAGACAGAGCTGTAGATGGTAAATTGACAGAGACAGAGCTGTAGATGGTAAATGACAGAGCTGTAGATGGTAAGTGACAGAGCTGTAGATGGTAAATGACAGAGCAGCGGATGATAATTGGCAGAGCTGTAGATGGTAAATGACAGAGCTGTAGATGGTAAATGACAGAGCTGTATATGGTAAATGACAGAGACAGAAGTGGGAACGGTAAATGACAAAGACAGATCTGTAAATGATAAATGACAGAGCAGCGGATGATAATTGACAGAG
>NW_013881687.1:0-309 GCF_000517525.1 Limulus polyphemus
TGTGTACTGTCAATAAGAAGACACAAGATTTAACGATACTGTGTACTTTATATAAGAAGACACAAGATTTAACGATACTGTGTACTGTCAATAAGAAGACAAAGATTTAACGATACTGTGTATTTCAATAAGAAGACACAAGATTTAACGATACTGTGTACTGTCAATAAGAAGACGAGTACACATTATTGTTAAATCTTGTGTGTTCTTATGGACAGTGCACAGTATAGTTAAATCTTGATCAATAAGAAGACACAAGATTTAACGATACTGTGTACTGTCAATAAAAAGACACAAGATTTAACAATA
>NW_013881688.1:0-387 GCF_000517525.1 Limulus polyphemus
TTGCTAAACTCATTTTCTTTTTATGTTTAGTATTTCCAAATGCATCGGTTTACATTTTGTGTAAAAACGTTTTAAATAACATATATATTGTTAAATATTACCAGCCAGCAAACATAATTAACTTGATAGACTTAGAGTTCAGCTAATTAAAAAAACAACAGTTTTTAAAAAAAATTCTCTTGTTTGGTAATAGAAACTTAGACCTAAGGTGTGTTTTATAGAAATAATGCCAAAAGTTGGTCAACAAAAATTTCTCCTGTTTAGTAATAGAAACCTAAACCTAAGGTGTTAGTGTTTTATAGAAAGAATGCCAATAGTTTGTCAACAAAAATTTCTCCTGTTTAGTAATAGAAACCTAAGGTGTAAGTGTTTTATAGAAAGAGTGCC
>NW_013881689.1:0-290 GCF_000517525.1 Limulus polyphemus
GGGGGTTACTCTTCTGTGTTTATCTTTGACAAAATATGATTAATGCGGGCATGTTCTTAGTAGATATCTTCATCAAAAACCAACTTTATTTAGTTACTAATTGACTTGGCTGCTTGTGTTGCTTCGCGCACATACTGTGAAAGGACTTACGAAACACTTATAACATTACTCCGACCTCCGAGGCAATTCTAGAGAATTTGCGTGTTAGACTCTGCACTACGTTCTTAAAGCTATGGTATTCGAGCACGGGCTAGTTTCCATGGCAACCACCAACTTGACAGACAGGTCTT
>NW_013881690.1:0-291 GCF_000517525.1 Limulus polyphemus
GGCCGCCGTAAACAGGAAACAGACGAACGTACGGAATAACACCACGGTTCGCAATACATATAAGGCTGTGGATATAAGGTTCATATCTATACAGTTGTAACTCACAGAACTTGCCAGAATAACAGTTGAAAACATAGCCTTGAACTTAAAGGCTTTAAATTTGATTGATTTTTTGAAGTTGCTTGTAGTGAGTAGAGCAGGGGTTCCCAAACTTTTTAGAATCGCGACCCACTATTCATGACCACAGCTTATGGCGACCCACTCAAATTTACTGGGCAAAACATATGAAAT
>NW_013881691.1:0-1065 GCF_000517525.1 Limulus polyphemus
ATCGTTAAATCTTGTGTCTTCTTATTGACAGTACACAATATCGTTAAATCTTGTGTTTCTTCTTAATGTCAGTACATAGTATCGTTAAATCTTGTGTCTTCTTATTGACAGTACGCAGTATAGTTAAATCTTGTGTCTTCTTATTGACAGTGCACAGTATCGTTAAATCTAGTGTTTCTTATTGACAGTACTTAGTATCGTTATATCTTCTGTCTTCTTATTGACAGGTTGTGTACTGTCAATAAGAAGACACAAGATTTAACGATACTGTGTACTGTCAATAAGAAGACACAAGATTTAACGATACTGTGTACTGTCAATAAGAAGACACAAGAATTAACGATACTGTGTACTTTCAATAAGAAGAAACAATATTCAACGATAATGTGTACTGTCAGTAAGAAAACACAAGATTTAACAATAATGTGCACAATATTGTTAAATCTTGTGTCTTCTTATTGAAAGTACACAGTATAGTTAAATCTTGTGTCTTCTTATTGACAGTTATTTAACAATAGTGTGTACTGTCAATAAGAAATCCTAATATTCAACGATAATGTGTACTGTCAGTATGTAAACACAAGATTTAACAATAATAAGTCCTGTCAATAAGAAGACACAAGATTTAACGATACTGTGTACTGTCAATAAGAAGACACAAGAATTAACGATACTGTGTACTTTCAATAAGAAGAAACAATATTCAACGATAATGTGTACTGTCAGTAAGAAAACACAAGATTTAACAATAATGTGTCCTGTCAATAAGAAGACAGAAGATATAAGGATACTAAGTACTGTCAATAAAAAGACACAAGATTTAACCAGTATCGTTAAATCTTGTGTCTTCTTATTGAGAGTACACATTATTGTTAAATCTTTTGTGTTCTTATGGACAGTGCACAGAATTGTGTCTTCTTAATGACAGTACACAGTATCGTTAAATCTTGTGTCTTCTTATTGACAGTACACAGTATCGTTAAATTACACAGTATCGTTAAATCTTGTGTCTTCTTATTGACAGTACACAGTATTGTTAAATCTTGTGTCTAGTTATTGACAGTA
>NW_013881692.1:0-291 GCF_000517525.1 Limulus polyphemus
TACAGGTCAACTTGATGTAGGTGTTGTGATGACAGTACATGTCAACTTGATGTCATAGTTGTGGTGACACAGTAAAGTGAACTTGATGTCATAGTAGTGATGACACACTACATGTCAACTTGATGTCATAGTTGTGATGACACAGTACAGGTCAACTCGATGTAATAGATGTAGTGAAACAGTACAGGTCAACTTGATGTCGGTGTTGTGATGACAGTACAAGTCAACTTGATGTCATAGTTGTGGTGACACAGTGCAGGTCAACTTGATGTCATAGTAGTGATGACACAC
>NW_013881693.1:0-354 GCF_000517525.1 Limulus polyphemus
GTTAAAACAAATGGTTAAAGGCCAAACACAAACTATTCTTTGAGTGCCAAAATAATCAAGCAGAACTCTCCTGTTGACGTGTTAAAACAAATGGTTAAAGGCCAAACACAAACTATTCTTTGAGTGCCAAAATAATCAAGCAGAACTCTCCTGCTGACGTGTTAAAACAAATGGTTAAAGGCCAAACAGAAACTATTCTTTGAGTGCCAAAATAATCAAGAATAGTTCATCTGTTGAAGTGTTAAAACAAATGATTAAAGGCCAAACACAAACTATTCTTTGTGTCCCAAAATAATCAAGCAGAACTCTCCTGTTGAAGTGTTAAAACAAATGGTTAAAGGCCAAACACAAAGT
>NW_013881694.1:0-291 GCF_000517525.1 Limulus polyphemus
AGTACACTTTTAACTATGCCACAAAAATTTTGGATGTAATCCCAGCACTGAGGCAGTGCTACTATAATAATACACTTTTAACTATGCCACAAAAATTTTGGATGTAATCCCAGCACTGAGGGTGTGCTACTATAATATTACACTTTTAGCTATGCCACAAGAATTTGGATGTAATCCCAGCATTCAGACAGTGCTACTACAAAAATACACTTTTAACTATGCCACAAGAATTTGGGTGTAATACCAGCACTGAGGCAGTGCTAGTATAATAGCACACTTTTAACTATATCA
>NW_013881695.1:0-291 GCF_000517525.1 Limulus polyphemus
CCAGTTTGATATTTTCCCCTGAAATTCATCTTAAAATTCTCCGTAGCCGTGACTCTTTCCTTTAATATCGTTGTTCTTCTCACATAGCGGAGAAATTTGAACTGAACAATGATTGTGCCCTTACGGGTTGCAGTGGTAAAGTCAACTTTTGGCGGGTCAGCCAAATTATTGCCGCGGGTCATAGGTTGCCGACCACTGGATTAGAGTATACTAAACTTTATATAGGCTCACTAACGTGACGTTTAGGCGGTTCGTTTAACTATTATACATGATGTACGATCTTTGTGTGTG
>NW_013881696.1:0-291 GCF_000517525.1 Limulus polyphemus
AGTAGAAATGTAGGTGAGAAAACTTCCTGTCCTATGGCTTGGTTGTATGTGTGGACAGTAGAAATGTAGGAGAGAAAATTTTCTGTCCTATGGTTTGGTTGTATGTGTGGTTAGTAGAATTGTAGGTGAGAAAAGTTCCTGTCCTGTGGTTTGGTTGTATGTATGGATAGTAGTAGTGTAGGTGAGAAAACTTCCTGTCCTATGGCTTGGTTGTATGTGTGGTTGGTAGAAATGTAACAGAGAAAACTTCCTGTCCTGTGGCTTGGTTGTATGTGTGGTTAGTAGAAATGT
>NW_013881697.1:0-329 GCF_000517525.1 Limulus polyphemus
CTGATAATGGATTGTAGTAGAATGTGTTGTCTAACATTGTTTCTGATAATGGATTGTACTAGAATGTGTTGTCTAACCCTGTTTCTGATAATGGACTGTATTAGAATGTGTTGTCTAACCCTGTTTCTGATAATGGATTGTACTATAATGTGTTGTCTAACCCTGTTTCTGATAATGGACTGTAGTAGAATGTGTTGTCTAACCCTGTTTCTGATAATGGACTGTATTAGAATGTGTTGTCTAACCCTCTTTCTGACAATGGATTGTACTACAATGTGTTGTTTAACCCAGCACATTCTAGTACAGTCCATTATCAGAAATTTGTCTAA
>NW_013881698.1:0-291 GCF_000517525.1 Limulus polyphemus
TCAATCACCTGTTCTAAAGCTGCTTTTATTGTAAATAGGTAACCAATCACCTGTTCTACATCTGCTTTTATTGTAAATAGGTAATCAATCATCAGTTCTAAAGCTGCTTTTATTGTAAATAGGTAACCAATTACCTGTTCTAAAGCTGCTTTCACTGTAAATAGGCAACTAAAATGTAAATAGGCAACTAATCACCTGTTCTAAAGCTGCTTTTATTGTAAATATGTAATCAATCATCAGTTCTAAAGCTGCTTTCATTGTAAATAGGTAACCAATCACCTGTTCTAAAGC
>NW_013881699.1:0-292 GCF_000517525.1 Limulus polyphemus
AAAAGATTATATTTCATCAGGGTGTTTGATATGGATGTAAGTAAAGACACCAGTGTTTTTATTAGTTACCATGGAGTTGTTTATTTTGTAAAAGATAATTTTAAAAGATGATATTTCATCAGGGTGTTTGATATGGATGTAAGTAAAGACACCAGTGTTTTTATTAGTTACCATGGAGTTGTTTGATTTTGTAAAAGATGATTTCAAAAGATGATGTTTCATCAGGGTGTTTGATATGGAAGTAAGTAGGATCCGAAACTCCACGGTCCGTGATCGTATTCTAGGACCAGAG
>NW_013881700.1:0-429 GCF_000517525.1 Limulus polyphemus
ATACACGTGCCCTTAGTACAGACGAACTAGCTTTACAGCTTGACTTAATTAACGGTTAAAATAGTTTCCACCTGTATATGTACAGAGAGGAATACGTATCTGCCCCCAGTTGCACAGCGGTATATCTGCGGACTTACAACGCTAGAATCCGGGTTTCGATACCCGTGGTGGGCAGAGAACAGATAGCCCATTGTGTAGCTTTGCGCTTAATTACAAACAAGCAATAAGTCTCTAGTTTCGTCTTGAAATGTTCAACTACAATAAGTTTCAGTATAATTTTTGTGTATGTAACATAAATTATAAATGTGCCTTTATCCATTGATGATTTTCTCTGCGAACTGGTTATTATTATTTTTTGTTTCTAATACCTTGAGTTGTAGACTAAGCGTGACAATTTTATTGATCGTCCCTATGGTGGAATTTTTACTC
>NW_013881701.1:0-291 GCF_000517525.1 Limulus polyphemus
CTCGATGTAATAGAAAAAGGATATTTAAAGACGCTGAACTCATTTCATATAATAGAAAAAGAACATTTTAAAACGCTGGATTCACTTGATATAATAGCAAAGGACATTTCAATACGCTGGACTCAATTGATATAATATAAAAAGGACATTTCGAAACGCTGGATTCACTTGATGTAATAGAAAAAGGACATTTCAAAACGCTGGACTCACTTGATATAATAGAAAAAGGACATTTCAATACGCTGGACTCACTTGATATAATAGAAAAAGGACATTTCAATACACTGGACT
>NW_013881702.1:0-291 GCF_000517525.1 Limulus polyphemus
GGTAACTTCAAAAAACAGGAAGAATAGGTTAGTATTTAATGTTTAATGTTTTGCTGATTTTTACTGTTCAAATACTTTTGTTAACTTCAAAAAACAGGAAGAATAGGTTAGTATTGATTATTTAATGTTTTGCTGATTTTTACTGTTCAAATACTTTTGTTAACTTCAAAAAACAGGAAGAATAGGTTAGTATTTAATGTTTAATGTTTTGCTGATCCTTACTGTTCAAATACTTTTGTTAACTTCAAAAAACAGGAAGAATAGGTTAGTATTTAATGTTTAATGTTTTGC
>NW_013881703.1:0-291 GCF_000517525.1 Limulus polyphemus
AGGTAATAATTAGAGATGTGTCCTTTCCCCATGTCTATATAATTTGTACACAGAAAATATCTTTCGCAGCACTGAGAGTAACAAAGATATTAAGGTTGGTGATAAATAATAGTTAAGATATGCTGATGGCTGAAACAGAACAAGACTTACAAGATATTTTGAATGATGTAAATAACACAGGAATGAGGTATGGAATAAAAATGAATGCTAAGAAGACAAAGAGTATGCTGATAAGTAGACATGATAATGAGCCAGAAATTCAGATAAAATTAGAAGAAAAGGACATAGAAC
>NW_013881704.1:0-291 GCF_000517525.1 Limulus polyphemus
AGTTTAGAAGACACAACCGGATCTTGTATTCTAGTTTAGAAGACACAACCTGATCTTGTATTCTAGTTTAGAAGACACAACCTGATCTTGTATTCTAGTTTAGAAGACACAACCTGATCTTGTATTCTAGTTTAGAAGACACAACCCGATCTTGTATTCTAGTTTAGAAGACACAACCTGATCTTGTATTCTAGTTTAGAAGACACAACCTGATCATGTAATCTAATTTAGAAGACACAACCCGATCTTGTAATCTAGTATAGAAGACACAACCTGATCTTGTAATCTAGT
>NW_013881705.1:0-291 GCF_000517525.1 Limulus polyphemus
GTTGTATCTGACTTGATACTGGAAGTAGTTGTTGTAAGTATTTTATGTGTTTTTGTATTTAACCTGGTATTGGCAGGGGTTGTTGTAAGTCTTTAATGTGTTGTTGTATCTAACCTGGTACTGGCAGGAATTGTTATAAGTCTGTATTGTGTTGTTGTTTCTAGTTTGAACGGGAAGGGGTTGTTGAAAGTATTTAATGTGTTGTTGTTTCTTGCCTTGAACGGACAGGGGTCGTTGTAAGTCTTTAATGTGTTGTTGTATCTATTCTGATACTGACAGGAGTTGTTGTAA
>NW_013881706.1:0-745 GCF_000517525.1 Limulus polyphemus
TTCGGTAACTAGAGTTACACCTAGGTGTTTATGGAGTAGTTGTACCAAGTAAGGCTAAAGATGAGTGTGGTGGTTATAAATTCTGTATCTAGAGTTACACCTAGGTGTTCATGGAGTAGTTGTGCCAGGTAAGGCTAAGGATGAGTATGGTGGTTATAAATTCGGTAACTAGAGCTACACCTAAGTGTTCATGGAGTTGTTGTACCAAATAACGTGTAACTAGAGTTACACCTAGTTGTTCATGGAGTATTTGTGTTACGTAAGGCTTAAGATGAGTATGGTGGTTATAAATTGTTTAACTGAGTTACACCTAGGTGTTCGTGGAGTTGTTGTACCAAATAACGCTAAAGATGAGTATGTTGGTTACAAATTTGGTAACTAGAGTTACAACTAGGTGTTCGTGGAGTTGTTGTACCAAATAACACTAACGATGAGTATGTTGGTTACAAATTCGTAAGGCTAAGGATGAGTATGGTGGTTATAAATTCGGTAACTAGAGCTACATCTAAGTGTTCATGGAGTTGTTGTACCAAATAACGCTAAAGATGAGTATGGGTTACACATTCAGTAACTAGAGTTACACCTAGGTGTTGATGGAGTAGTTGTACCAAGTAAGGCAAATTGATGAGTATGGTGGTTATAAATACGGTAACTAGAGTTACACCTAGGTGTTCAATGAGTTGTTGTACCAAGTAAGGATAAAGATGAATATGGTGCTTATAAATTCGGTAACTAGAGTTACATC
>NW_013881707.1:0-291 GCF_000517525.1 Limulus polyphemus
CTCAAGGGTAAGTTAACAAACTTAGGAAATTTCTGTACCTCTCAACATGTGCTCCAAGGTAAGTTAACAAACTTAGGAAATCTATGTACCTCTCAACACGTACTCAGGGGTAAGTTAACAAACTTAGGAAATCTCTGTACCTCTCAACACATACTCAGAGGTAAGTTAACAAACTTAGGAAATCTCTGTACCTCTCAACACGTACTCAGGGGTAAGTTAACAAACTTAGGAAATCTTTATACCTCTCAACATGTACTCAGGGGTGAGTTAACAAACTTAGGATATCTCTGT
>NW_013881708.1:0-291 GCF_000517525.1 Limulus polyphemus
TGCTGTTTGAATAAAAGAAGGGAAACAACGCCTCTGTAGCAACAAAGAATGTCAAATAAGTTTAAGTGTCAAAGATGGTTCAGCAAATTTCGTCAGGTGACTTTAGCCTTAAAAATTTGTGGTGGCAAGGGCCGACATATTGGAATTGATATTGTTACGTATCTGCTCGTTTGTTAATTTCCGGTATAAATTCTTTCCGAGGACCTTCAGCGATACAAGTCCTTTCTTAATTAAAACTAGTTTATTCTTTCTCAATACAACTTTGTAATATACAGAATTTCCACAGTCACT
>NW_013881709.1:0-291 GCF_000517525.1 Limulus polyphemus
TGTGCTACATTAGAGGAGAGTTATATTGATAATGGTGTGAATTAAATATATGTGCTACATTAGAGGAGAGTTATATTGGTAATGGTTTCTCTCATAGACAGTTGGATGTTCTAGAGTTGGTAACCCAAGCAATCTGCATATTCTTGTACCACAAGGCAAAACTTTGAATGATGTTCACCCTGGGCCATAGTACTTAACGGTGCTACATTAGAGGAGAGTTATATTGGTAATGGTTTCTCTCATAGACAGTTGGATGTTCTAGAGTTGGTAACCCAAGCAATCTGCATATTC
>NW_013881710.1:0-292 GCF_000517525.1 Limulus polyphemus
AACAGTTACACCGCCCATCAATGTCTTGTGGTTTCTCAGATCTTGTAGAGTTTTGATCAGGGCCTCCAATGCTTTTTTTTTTTAATGAGCCATTATATATTCATCCCAGACTTATAAGTTCACATCTTTTAAAAACCTCTCCCATGCCAGAATATTTAGTAATTTTACAAACAGCTTCATCATTGGTAGCTAAATCCAAAGAAAGTTTTAATGCAGAATGAGCTGTGCGACCTCCAGGCAACAGTGTAGCAGCTATGCCAGAAGGGGCTGCTGCTACAGCAATTTTATTTTG
>NW_013881711.1:0-290 GCF_000517525.1 Limulus polyphemus
TGACTTCTATATAAAATACTGGTATACTAATGATTGTTGAATTAGACAGAGTTCTACTGGAAACTCTTGTAAAATCTTATTGATGATTGTTGTATAAAATACTGGTATACTAAAGATTGTTGAATCACATATAGTTCTACTGGAAACTGTTGCAAGATCTTGTTGACAACTTCTGTACAAAAATACTGTTATACTAAAGATTGTTGTATTAGACAGAATTATACTGGAAACTGTCATAAGATCTTGTTGATGACTTCTGTATAGAATACTGGTATACTAAAGATTGTGTT
>NW_013881712.1:0-290 GCF_000517525.1 Limulus polyphemus
TGACATTAGTATAAAGTAAAACACAGGTTCCACAACTGACAACAAAATAAATTAGTATAAAGTAAAACACAGGTTCCACAACTGAAAATAAAAAACATTAGTATAAAGTGAAACTCCGGTTCTACATCTGACAACAAAGAATATTGGTATAAAGTAAAACACAGGTTCTACATCCTACAACAAAGGATGTTGGTAGAAAGTAAAACACAGGTTCCACACAGACAACAAAACACATTAGTATAAAGTGAAACAAAGGCTCCACATCTGACAACAAAGATGTAGGTAAAAAG
>NW_013881713.1:0-291 GCF_000517525.1 Limulus polyphemus
TTCGTCGTTTCCAATCGTCATTTTATCGAAGTTAACTACACACTTCCTCGGTAGTAGATAGTCCAATCCTAATATGCATTGGTCTTCAATGTCAGCCAAGTATACTTTCTGTCTGTTTTTCAGCTCGATAGTTACCCACACTGGTCCCCACAACCTTGCAGAATGTCCTGTCACACCACAGAGCTTCTGTACAGCTTCTGGTACTCCTTTGTTATCCAGCACCTTGATGCTCACAAGGGTTTGCTGAGATGCAAAATCTATGACAAAGTTGCACCTTTGGCCATCCAGCCT
>NW_013881714.1:0-291 GCF_000517525.1 Limulus polyphemus
GCCTTTAATATTAAATATAGCCTTTGAGCCTCTAGGCTTATATTATTGTTACGTCTCCGTTCGTTAATTAACTTTCCGTAACTTCGTTCCGACGAATCTTAAGCGACACAAGTCCTTTCTTAATAAAACTGGTTTATTCTTTCCGAATATAACTTTACCGATACACTCAACTTCAACAATCGCGCTAAACAAACGCTATAACTTTCAAAGAACGTCTCTCGTGCTCTCTGACTGCAGTTCAATTACTCACTGTCTATACACACATTACATTATTTCGTCACGTTGTCACCC
>NW_013881715.1:0-291 GCF_000517525.1 Limulus polyphemus
TAAAGGACTGTTTTATAGAGAAACAACAATACAGGACTGTTTTATAGAGAAAAAATAATAAAGGACTGTTTTATAGAGAAACAACGATAAAGGACTGTTTTATAGAGAAACAACAATACAGGAATGTTTTATAGAGAAACAACAATACAGGACTGTTTTATAGAGAAACAACAATAAAGGACTGTTTTATAGAGAAACAACAATACAGGACTGTTTTATAGAGAAACAATAATACAGGACTGTTTTATAGAGAAACAATAATACAGGAGTGTTTTATAGAGAAACAACGAT
>NW_013881716.1:0-476 GCF_000517525.1 Limulus polyphemus
GTGTTCCTGGAATAGTTGTACCAAGTAAGGCTAAAGATGAGTATGGTGGTTATAAATTCCGTAACTAGAGTTACACCTAGGTGTTCATGGAGTAGTTGTACCAAGTAAGGCTAAAGATGAATATGGTGGTAATAAATTCTGTAACTAGAGTTACACTTAGGTATTCGTGGAGTAGTTGTACCAAGTAAGGCTAAAGATGAATATGGTGGTTATAAATTCGGTAATTAGAATTACACCTAAATATTCGTGGAGTTGTTGTACCAAATAACGCTACAGATGAGTATAGGGGTTCCTTAACTTGGTACAATTACTCCATGAACACATAGGTGTAGCTCCAGTTACCGAATTAATCTAAAGATGAGTATGGTGGTTATAAATTCGGTAACTATAGTTACACCTAGGTGTTCATGTAGTAGTTGTGCCAAGTAAAGCTAAAGATGAGTATGGTGGTTAAAAATTCGGTAACTAGAGTTACA
>NW_013881717.1:0-291 GCF_000517525.1 Limulus polyphemus
TTTCTTCTACTATATTTTGTTTACTGTTATATCGGTCTTTTAGTCTTCCTTCCACTAGATTTTGTTGACATTGATAAGGGTCTTTTAATCCGTTTTCCACTAGATTTTGTTGACTTTGAAAACGGGTTTTAGTTTTTCTTCCACTAGATTTTGTTGACTTTGAAAACGGGTTTTTAGTTTTTCTTCTTCTAGATTTTATCGACGTTAATAACTGTCATTTTAGGCCTTCATAGACTAGATGTTTTCGACTTTGATAACGGTCATTTAATCCTTTCTTATACTATATTTTAA
>NW_013881718.1:0-291 GCF_000517525.1 Limulus polyphemus
TAACATGAAGAGTTTCACCTTTCTACTATTCGTTTTAAGGGAGTTATAGAAGGTTTTGCGTTTTGTACCAGTACATCGTTCCATTTGGACTAATCTTTTTGAATTTTTTTTAAACGTTCGTTGCCTACTTGTGTATTTACATGCAAAACTCTAGGTTCATGTTATCATTCTTGCGACTTTTGTGGTCCATTTTGTTACTACTTTACTGGCTTTCTGAAAGGGTATGTGTACTGCAGTGAAGCTTTTTGATTTTGCTTATTTATAGATTTCTTCCTATCAGAGGATTCTAAA
>NW_013881719.1:0-289 GCF_000517525.1 Limulus polyphemus
ATCAACAGTTAGGTTTCTCTGCTATTATACAATGGGAAGAAGAGCCATTAAAATATAAAAATCAACAGTTGGGTTCCAACTGCTATTATACAATGGGAAGAAGAGCCATTAAAATATAAAAATCAACAGTTAGGTTTCTTGCTATTATACAATGGGAAGAAGAGCCATTAAAATATAAAAATCAACAGTTAGGTTCCTTTGCTATTATACAATGGGAAGAAGAGCCATTAAAATATAAAAATCAACAGTTAGGTTCCTTTGCTATTATACATTGGGAAGAAGGGCCATT
>NW_013881720.1:0-313 GCF_000517525.1 Limulus polyphemus
GCCTTACTTGGTACAACTGCTCCATAAACATCTTGTTGTAACTCTAGTTACTGAATTTATAACCACCATATTCATCTTTAACCTTACTTGGTACAACAACTCCACGAATACCTAGGTGTAACCCTAGTTAACGAATTTGTAACCACAATACTCATCTTTAGCGTTATTTGGTACAACAACTCCACCAATACCTAGGTGTAACTCTAGTTACATAACTTATAACCACCATACTCATCTTTAGCCTTACTTGTCACAACTACTCTATCAACACCTTGGTGTAACTATAGTTACGTATGGTGGTTATAAATTCTCA
>NW_013881721.1:0-292 GCF_000517525.1 Limulus polyphemus
ATTTTCCGTTTTGTACCAGTACTTCGTTCCATTTGGACTAATCTTCTCGAATTTCTTTTATGAACGTTCGTTGCATACTCACGTATGTACATTCAAAACTCTAGGTTCATGTTATCATTCTTGAGACTTTTGTGGTCCATTTTGTTACTACTTTATTGGCTTTCTGAAAGAATATGTGTACTGCAGTGATGCTTTTTGATATTGCTCTGTTATAGCTTTCTTGCTATCAGAGGGTTTTAAATTGATGGATCTTAACCTTTTTTGCTATGTATATTCATTAGTTCGTTCCACA
>NW_013881722.1:0-291 GCF_000517525.1 Limulus polyphemus
CTAAGTCACCGAGTTATATTGGTTTTGTTATTTATTTCTAGTGTTCTAAGTCACCAAGTTATACCAGTTTTGTTATTTATTCATTGTGTTCTAAGTCACCGAGTTATACCGGTTTTGTTAATTATTCTTAGTTTCTAAGTCACCGAGTTATACTAGTTTTGTTATTTATTCATTGTGTTCTAATTCACCGAGTTTTCCCGGTTTTATTATTTATTCTTAGTGTTCTAAGTCACCGAGTTATACCGGTTGTGTTATTTATTCATTGTGTTCTAAGTCACCGAGTTATATTGG
>NW_013881723.1:0-524 GCF_000517525.1 Limulus polyphemus
ACAGGGAATAAAGGAAATCAGAATAATAAGATCTTTTAGTATGTAGAATGATTTAAGACACAAGGAATAAAGGAAATCAGAGTTATAAGATCTGTTAGTATTGGACAATGATTCAAGACACAGGGAATAAAGGAAATCAGAATAATAAGATCTTTTAGTATTGTACAATGATCTAAGACACAAGGAATAAAGGAAATCATAGTTATAAGATCTGTTAGTATTGGACAATGATTCAAGACACAAGGAATACAGGAAATCTGAGTTATAATATCTGTTCATATTTAACAATGAACAGATCTTATAACTCAGATTTCCTTTATTCCTTGTGTCTTGAATCATTGTTTAATACGAACAGATTTTACTACTATGATTTCCTGTATTCCTTTTGTCTTGAATCATTGTCCAATACTAACAGATCTTACAACTATGATTTCCTTTATTCCTTGTGTCTTGAATATCTTATAACTCAGATTTCTAGTATTCCTTGTGTCTTGAATCATTATACAATACTCCTGTTAGTATTG
>NW_013881724.1:0-490 GCF_000517525.1 Limulus polyphemus
TAGGTCTCTACTAACTCATTGTTAAAATAAAATAGGTCTCTACTAACTCATTGTTAAAATGAAATAGGTTTCTACTAACTCATTGTTAAAATAAAATAGGTCTCTACTAACTCATTGTTAAAATGAAATAGGTCTCTACTAACTCATTGTTAAAATGAAATAGGTCTCTACTAACTCATTGTTAAAATGAAATAGGTCTCTACTAACTTATTGTTAAAATAAAATAGTTTCTACTAACTCATTGTTAAAATAAAATAGGTCTCTACTAACTCATTGTTAAAATAAAATATGGTCTCTACTAACTCATTGCCTATTTTATTTTAATCTCTACTAACTCATTGTTAAAATAAATAGGTCTCTACTAACTCATTGTTAAAATAAAATAGGTCTCTACTAAATCATTGTTAAACTGAAATAGGTCTCTACTAACTCATTGTTAAAATGAAATAGGTTTCTACTAACTCATTGTTAAAATAAAATAGGTCTCTAC
>NW_013881725.1:0-200 GCF_000517525.1 Limulus polyphemus
GGTCAAACATACATCTACAAATTTTTAAGTTTTCAATATCCATAATTTATTTACATTTCTAACATATATCTACTTAAACATTGTTTGTTTGTATGCTTTTGTCTTAGCTCGAGTGAAAATATACTTGTATATTTTCACTCGAGCTGCTACGTTAGTGCCAAAATGGCTTAGTTTCGAAATAAAATACTCGTTACTTTTGG
>NW_013881726.1:0-477 GCF_000517525.1 Limulus polyphemus
ATGATAACACATAAAATAGTTGTAGTGTACATATATTAAAATGATACCACCTAAAATAGTTGTCGTGGACATATATTAAAATGATAACACCTAAAATAGTTGTAGTGGGCATATATTAAAATGATACTACCTAAAATAGTTGTAGAGAACATATATTAAAATGATACTACCTAAAATAGTTGTAGTGGACATATATTAAAATGATACTACCTAAAATAGTTGTAGTGGACATATATTAAAATGATACTACCTAAAATAGTTGTAGTGGACATATATTAAAATGATAACACATAAAATAGTTGTAGTGGACATATATTAAAATGATACCACCTAAAATAGTTGTCGTGGACATATATTAAAATGATACTACCTAAAATAGTTGTAGTGGACATATATTAAAATGATACTGCCTAAAATAGTTGTAGAGAACATATATTAAAATGATAACACATAAAATAGTTGTAGTGTACATATATT
>NW_013881727.1:0-291 GCF_000517525.1 Limulus polyphemus
CTATGGTATAATCATCGTGTTGATGTATTTTACCCATGTCTTAATAAGGTATGTTAAAATTATCGTGTCTATGTATTTTAACCATGTCTTAATAAAGTTTAGTATAATCATCGTGTCAATGTATATTATCCATGTCTTAATAAAGTAAGGTATAATCATCGTGATGATGTATTTTACTCATGTCTTATTAAAGTATGGTATAATCATCGTGTCTATGTATTTTACCCATGTCTTAATAAAGTATGTTAAAATCATCGTTTCTATGTATTTTATTATTGTCTTAATAACGTA
>NW_013881728.1:0-293 GCF_000517525.1 Limulus polyphemus
ACTGTTGTTGTCTCTCTTCTTGTTTATTTTCTCGTTCTTCTTGTTTCTTTTGCTGCTCTTGTATTGCTGCCATCAACTGTGCTAAGCTGAAGTTTGATTTGCTGCTTCTCGTTTCCATTTTTTTTTCTTTTCGGTCCCACTCTCTGACACCAATTTGTTACGTCTCCGTTCGTTCGTTAATTTTCCGTAAAAATTCTTTCCGAAGAAACTTTACCGATAGAAGTCCTTTCTAAAATAAAACTAGGTTTGTTCTTTCTGAATATAACTTTGCGATACACTTAATTTCAACAGTC
>NW_013881729.1:0-291 GCF_000517525.1 Limulus polyphemus
CGAATAACAAAAAGAGGCATTTTTCTATACGTAAAATTTAGAAGGTTGGCTTATTGTTGGACTTCTTAGTACTGAGCTACACAATATCTATCTGTGCTCTGTTGCGTTCTAAAAGTGACAGTTAATTCCGTTAATCGGTTAAAACATCAAACAAATATTTCGTAACGACAAATTGTTCTGGCTAGCTGCCCTCATCTAGTCAATAGTGTTACGTCTCCGTTTGTTAATTGATTTTTCCGTAACTTCGTTCCAACGAAACTTTAACGACACAAGTCTTTACTTAATAAAACT
>NW_013881730.1:0-291 GCF_000517525.1 Limulus polyphemus
GAAGTATGATTTGTTGATACCTATTTTGTGTGAGAAGTATCATTTGTTGATTGGTAGCGTGGTGAGAAGTATGATTTTTTGATACCTATTCTGAGTGAGAAGTATGATTTGTTTATTGGAAGCCTGGTGAGAAGTATGATTTGTTGATACCTATTCTGAGTGAAAAGTATGATTTCTAGATTGGTAGTCTGGTGAGAAGTATGATTTGTTGATACCTATTCTGAGTGAAAAGTATGATTTCTAGATTGTTAGCCTGGTGAGAAGTATGATTTGTTGATAACTATTCTTAGT
>NW_013881731.1:0-291 GCF_000517525.1 Limulus polyphemus
TTGTCTGTCCTCTGTCCCCTTTTCTCTGTAGTTGTTACCACGATAGGTGTACCAACTGTTCTTGATTTTGAAATTGTCTGTCCTCTGTCCCTTTTCTCTGTAGTTGTTACCACGATAGGTGTACCAACTGTTCTTGATTTTGGCATTGTCTGTCCTCTGTCCCCTTTTCTCTGTAGTTGTTACCACGATAGGTGTACCAACTGTTCTTGATTTTGACATTGTCTGTCCTCTGTTCACTTTTCTCTGTAGTTGTTACCACGATAGGTGTACCAACTGTTCTTGATTTTGACA
>NW_013881732.1:0-291 GCF_000517525.1 Limulus polyphemus
AGTTGAAACTGTTGTAGATAGCTGGTTATTACATGATTAGTGTTGTGGAAGAGAACTGGGTAGTATTTGAAACTGTTGTGCATAGCTGGTTATTTCATGGTTAAGGTTGTGCAAGAGACTGGGTATTAGTTGAAACTGTTGCACATAACTGGTTATTTATTACATGATTAGTGTTGTGGAAGAGAACTGGGTATTAGTTGAAACTGTTGTACATAGCTGATTATTACATGGTTAATGTTGTGGAAGAGAACTGGGTATTGGTTGAACCTGTTGTACATTGCTGGTTATTAC
>NW_013881733.1:0-291 GCF_000517525.1 Limulus polyphemus
CAAAGTGTACCTGGTGACATTAGATTATAGATGAAGGAAGATAATTTGTTAATTTAAAATCTAAGAGTGCATGGTGACATTAGAATATAAATGAAGGAAGATAATTTGTTATTTACAAATTAAAGAGTGCATGGTGACATTAGATTATAGATGAAGGAAGATAATTTGTTATTTACAAATCAAAGAGTGCATGGTGAAATAAGATTACAGATGAAGGATAATAATTTGTTATTTACAAATTAAAGAGTGCATGGTGACATTATATTAGAGATAAAGGAAGATAATTTGTTA
>NW_013881734.1:0-291 GCF_000517525.1 Limulus polyphemus
TTTTGTTAACAATTGGGGTTTCTATTGCTAGTTGTGAAAGGTCCTTCAGCAAGCTGAAATTAATTCTTACATACTTGAGAACCTCAATGACTCAAGAACGACTTAGTAACTTGGCAATATTAAGTATTGAAGAAAACGTACTTAATACCATACATTTTGATAGTTTAATTGATGCATTTGCAGCAGCAAAAGCACGAAAGGTTCATATAATGTAACCATGAATACCAGAATGCTACCTGTACAAGATCTAGTTAAGTATATGTACAGTTTTGTAAACTAATAAAATTTGAT
>NW_013881735.1:0-743 GCF_000517525.1 Limulus polyphemus
TTTTTAAACTATATTTTGTCGACTGTTATAACGGTCTTTTAGTCTTCCTTCCACTAGATTTTGTTAACATTGATTTGGGTCGTTTTAGTCAGTTTTCCACTATATTTTTCGACTGTTATAACGGTCTATTAGTCTTCCTTCCTCCAGATTTTGTTGGCATTGATAAGGGTCCTTTTAGTCAGTTTTCCACTAGATTTTGTTGACTTTGAAAACGTGTTTTTAGTTTTCTTCCACTCGATTTTGTCAAATTTCATAACTGACTTTTTAGGCCTTCTTAGACTAATTATTTTTTGAAAGTCATTAAAATATAGTGTAAGAAAGACTAAAAATACCGCTATCAAAGTCCCATATCAATGTCAACAAAATCTAGTGGAAGGAAAACTAAAAGACCTTTATAACAGTCGACAAAATATAGTTTAAGAAGGATTAAAAATACCATTACTAAAAAGACCCATATCAATCCGTTATAACAGTCGACCAAATATACTTGAAAACTGAAAAAATCTAGAGGAAGAAAGACCAAAAGTGTTGACAAAAAGGACCCTTATCAAAGTCAGTTTTCCACTAGATATTTTTCGACTTTGATAGCGGTATTTTTAGTCTTTCTTAAACTATATTTTAATGACTTTCATAATGGTATTTTTAATCCTTCTTAAACTATATTTTGTCGACTGTTATAACGGTCTTTTAGTCTTCCTTCCTCCAGATTTGGTTGACATTGATAAGGGTTCCTTTTAGTTCAG
>NW_013881736.1:0-529 GCF_000517525.1 Limulus polyphemus
TCTTCTTACTGACAGTACACAGTATCGTTAAATCTTGTGTCTTTTTATAGATAGTACACGGTATTGCTAAATCTTGTGTCTTTTTATGGATAGTACACAGTATTGCTAAATCGTGTGTCTCCTTATTGCACTATAACGATACTGTGAAATCTTGTGTCTTCTTATTGACAGTACACAGTATCGTTAAAATATTCGACGATAATGTGTACTGTCAGTAAGAAAACACAAGATTTAACAATAATGTGTCCTGTCAATAAGAAGACAGAAGAGTAAGAAGAGACTTGACAGTACACAGTATCGTTAAATCTTGTGTCTTCTTATTGACAGTACACAATATCGTTAAATCTTGTGTCTTCTTACATACAGTACACAGTATCGTTAAATCTTGTGTCTTCTTATTGACCGATTTAACGATACTGTGTACTGTCAATAAGAAGACACAAGATCTAACGATACTGTGTACTAATAAGAAGACACAATGTGTACTGTCACACAAGATTTAACAATACTAGTTATTGACAGTAACACA
>NW_013881737.1:0-291 GCF_000517525.1 Limulus polyphemus
AAGTAACTGTCATCAGGTAAAGTGACATTACCACATCTACAGTATATGTCATCAGGTAAAGTGACATTACCACATCTACAGTAACTATCAAATGTAAAGTGACATTACCACGTCTACAGTAACTATCAAAGGTAAAGTGATATTACCACGTCTACAGTAACTATCAAAGGTAAAGTGATATTACCACGTCTATAGTAACTGTCATCAGGTAAAGTGGCATTACCACATCTACAGTAACTATCAAAGGTAAAGTGACATTACCACATTTACAGTATATGTCATCAGGTAAAG
>NW_013881738.1:0-528 GCF_000517525.1 Limulus polyphemus
CCGAATATTGTTCCTTAAACCAAGTTACATTATATACAGTGTCGTGTGTACTACAAATACAAGCTAAAATAACTGAATATTGTTCCTTAAGCCAAGTTACATTATATACAGTGTCGTGTGTACTACGAATACAAGCTAAAATAACTGAATATTCTTCTATAAACCAAGTTACATTATATACAGTGTCGTCTGTACTACAAATGCAAGCTAAAAATAACTGAATATTCTTCCATAAACCAAGTTACATTATATACAGTGTCGTGTGTACTACAAATACAAAGTAAAATAACCTAACTTGGTTTAAGGAACAATATTCGGTTATTTTTAGCCTGTATTTGTAGTACACACGACACTGTATATAATGTAACTTGGTTTAAGGAACAATATTCCATTATATACAGTGTCGTGTGTACTATAAACACAAAGCACTGTATATAAGGTAACTTGGTTTAAAAAACAATATTCGGTTATTTTAAGTTATTTTAGCTTGTATTTGTAGTACACACGAGGAATGTTGTTCCTTAAACC
>NW_013881739.1:0-289 GCF_000517525.1 Limulus polyphemus
GTTTTACGAAAACATTATATAACTTCATCGTGGAAAACTCGGCGTGTGTGGCTGGTGAATAACGAAGGACAAAGCTAGCTAGCTCCCCGTTAAGAAAATCGTACCTACATCAACTCGTAATTAACTCGCTCATAGTGAACCCTCGATAAGATATCAAGAAAGTTCCAGACTAGAAAGAAGATTTTATATTGCTTGTAAGTTTGTAAAACTTTTATATATAAATCATTGTGTGTAATAACTATTTGTAATAACTGTTATTGTAAACTGTATTGTTGTTTGTATATTAAAA
>NW_013881740.1:0-360 GCF_000517525.1 Limulus polyphemus
ATTCCTATAACAGTGTACATAGTTAACGATCTGTTAACTATGTACACTGTTATAGGAATGTCATACAAAAAGCCTATTGTATGACATTCCTATAACAGTGTACATAGTTAACAGAGTCTATTGTATGACATTCCTATAACAGTGTATATAGTTAACAGAGTCTCTTGTATGACATTCCTATAACAGTGTACATAGTTAACAGAGCCTCTTGTATGACATTCCTATAACAGTGTACATAGTTAACAGAGGCTGTGGTATGACATTCCTATAACAGTGTACATAGTTAACAGAGCCTCTTGTATGACAATCCTATAACAGTGTACATAGTTAAAAGAGCCTATGGTATGACATTCCTATAAC
>NW_013881741.1:0-336 GCF_000517525.1 Limulus polyphemus
ATCTCCTACTCAGCTATTTACAACAGTTACTATCATCTCTCCTACTCAGCTATTTCCAACAGTTACTCTCATCTCTCCTACTCAGCTATTTACAACAGTTACTATCATCTCTCCTACTCAGCTATTTCCAACAGTTGCTATCATCTCTCCTACTCAGCTATTTCCAACAGTTACTATCATCTCTCCTACTCAGCTATTTCCAACAGTTACTATCATCTCTCCTACTCAGCTATTTCCAACAGTTGCTATCATCTCTCCTACTCAGCTATTTCCAACAGTTGCTATCATCTCAGTAACTGTTGGAAATAGCTGAGTAGGACCTCATCTCTCCTACTC
>NW_013881742.1:0-291 GCF_000517525.1 Limulus polyphemus
AACGTTGGGTCCCATCCTTCTTCTGTACTAATACAACGGGAGCTGACCAGGGACTATCTGATTTTTCAACTATCCCTTCCATAATCTCTCTTCTTGTTTCTTTTCTTTTTCCTCCAACAACTGCTGTAATATCTCTTCTTGTTTATTTTGTTGTTCGTGCTGCCACTGTTGCAGGTTTTCTTGCTGTTGTCTCTCTTCTTGTTTCTTTTCTTTTTCCTCCAACAACTGTTGTAATCTCTCTTCTTGTTTCTTTTCTTTTTCCTCCAACAACTGTTTTAATCTCTCTTCTTG
>NW_013881743.1:0-287 GCF_000517525.1 Limulus polyphemus
AAGGAATGTCCTTTATTTCTGTTAATAAAGAGTTTTCGTTCAGTGTGAACATTATTATTATTATTATATATACATGAGTATATCGGTTTTAGTGAATTGAGGTATATTGTGTATATACTTCTGAAACATTAATTAAGAATGTCCTTTATTTCTGTTAATAAAGAGTTTTCGTTCAGTGTGAACATTATTATTATTATTATATATACATGAGTATATCGGTTTTTAGTGAATTGAGGTATATTGTGTATATACTTCTGAAACATTTAATTATATTGAACTAGTAAATT
>NW_013881744.1:0-291 GCF_000517525.1 Limulus polyphemus
GACACAGTATCGTTAAATCTTGAGTCTTCTTATTGACAGTACATATTATTGTTAAATCTTGTGTTTTCTTATTGACAGTACATAGTATCGTTGAATATTGTGTCTTCTTATTGACAGTACACAGTATTGTTAAATCTTGTGTCTTCTTATTGAGAGTACACAGTATTCTTAAATCGTGTGTCTTCTTATTGACAGAATACAATTTTGTTAAATCTTTTGTCTTCTCATTGAAAGTACATAGTATCGTTAACTCTTCTGTCTTCTTATTGACAGTACACAGTATCGTTAAAT
>NW_013881745.1:0-291 GCF_000517525.1 Limulus polyphemus
TTTCGATCATTCTAAAGTAGTTGAGAATGATTGAAATATTGAAAGATATAATCTTATTTACTGTGAAAGCTGTAACTTGTAATAAAATAATCAATATTATATAATCTTCCTTTCTGTAAAAGTTGCAACTTGTAATAAATAATCAATATTATATAATCTTCCTCACTGTAAAAGCTGTAACTTGTAATAAAATAATCAATATTATATGATCTTCCTTTCTATAAAAGCTGTAACTTGTAATAAAATAATCAATATTATATAATCTTCCTTACTGTAAAAGCTGTAACTTGT
>NW_013881746.1:0-291 GCF_000517525.1 Limulus polyphemus
CTATAGTAAAAGACCTATCTGCCACTATCCATTAATAATAAAACACCTACCAGTCACTATCCATCTATAATAAAAGACCTACCACCCACTATCCATCTATAATAAAAGACCTACCAGCCACAATCTATCTGTAATAAAAGACCTACCATCAACAATCCATCTGTAGTAAAAGACCTACCAGCCACAATCCATCTATAATAAAAGACCTTCCAGTAAATATCCATCTATCATTAAATACCTACCAGTCACTATCCATCTATAATAAAAGACCTATCAGCCACTATCCATCTA
>NW_013881747.1:0-855 GCF_000517525.1 Limulus polyphemus
CTTCCTTCTATACGTATATATCTACTGAAATTACACAAGCTGATGGATATTCCACTAAATATAGTTTAAAATTTCCATTATTTAATGGTTATCCTAATAATATTGTAATGTTTATGTTATTATTGATACTAATAAATAGTAAAGACATTTATTACCGAAACTTAACTTTTTTTCAGACAAGAACGAGTGCCTGCAACTTGATATATGTCCGGAAAACTCAGAATGTCGTAACTTAATTGGGACGTACGAGTGTAACTGTAAGAGTGGTTTTCGGAAACATGATAGTGATCCAAAGTGTGTTGGTGAGTAGATTATAAAATAAAGTACATAAAACATTCTTCACAACATGCAAAACAACGTAAAGGGTATTTTACACAGTACATTATATGACCACATCTACGTTGTTCTGCATGTTGTGAAGGGTATTTTACACAGTACATTATATGACCACATCTACGTTGTTTTACATACTGTGAAAGTTGTTATACACAGTATATTATATGACCACATTTACGTTGTTTTGCATGTTGTGAAGGGTATTTTACACAGTACATTATATAACCATAATCACAACATGCAAAACAACGTGGATGTTTTAGAGTATATCATATGACCACATCTACGTTGTTTTGCATGTTGTGAAGGGTGTTATACACAGTACATTATATGACCATAATTACGTTGTTTTGCATGTTGTGAAGGGTATTTTACACAGTACACTATATGACCACATCTACGTTGTTTTGCATGTTGTGAAGGGTACTTTACACAGTACATTATATGACCACATCTACGTTGTTTTGCATGTTGTGAAGGGTATTTTACACAGTACATTATATGACCACATTTGGTCAT
>NW_013881748.1:0-693 GCF_000517525.1 Limulus polyphemus
GTAAGACGTAATTAGTACCTCTACGTTTATCACTGTGGTAAAACGTAATTAGTACCTCTATGTTCATCACTGTCATGAGACGTACTTAGTACCACTATGTTCATCGCTGTGGTAAGACGTAAGTAGTACACTACGTTCAGCGCTGTGGTAAGAGGTAATTAGTACCTCTACGTTCATCACTGTTGTAAGACGTAATTAGTACCTCTATGTTCATCACTGTGGTAAGACGTAATTAGTACCACTATGTTCAGCGCTGTGGTAAGACGTAGTTAGTAGTGATGAACGTAGAGGTACTAATTACGTTTTACCGAGTGATGAACGTAGAGGTACTAATTACGTCTTACCACAGTGATGAACGTAGAGGTACTAATTACGTCTTACCACAGTGATGAACATAGAGGTCGGTAAAACGTAATTAGTACCTCTACATTCATCACTGTGGTAAGACGTAATTAGTACCTCTACGTTCATCACTGTGGTAAGACGTAATTAGTACCTCTATGCTCATCACTGTGGTAAGACGTAATTAGTACCTCTACGTTCATCGCTGTGGTAAGACGCAATTAGTACCTCTACGTTCATCACTGCGGTAAAACGAAATTAGTACCTCTATGTTCATCACTGTCATGAGACGTACTTAGTACCTCTATATTTATCTTGTGGTAAGACGTAATTAGTACCACTATGTTCATC
>NW_013881749.1:0-322 GCF_000517525.1 Limulus polyphemus
ATTAATAGTTTGTGTCCTACTTTATACACTAGTATCTGTCACAGTCTCTGTGTGTTGTGATTAAAAGTTTGTCCTACTTCATACACTAGTATCTGTCACAGTCTGTGTGTGTTGTGATTAAAAGTTTGTGTCCTACTTCATACACTAGTATCTGTCACAGTATCTGTGTGTTGTGATTAATAGTTTGTGTCCTACTTCATACACTAGTATCTGTCACAGTCTCTGTGTGTTGTGATTAATAGTTTGTGTCCTACTTTATACACTAGTATCTGTCACAGTCTCTGTGTTGTGATTAATAGTTTGTGTCCTACTTTATACACTA
>NW_013881750.1:0-802 GCF_000517525.1 Limulus polyphemus
TATTCATCTTTAGCCTTACTTGGTACAACTAATCCATGAACACTTAGGTGTAACTCTAGTTACCGAATTTATAACCACCATGGTTATAAATTCGGTAACTAGAGTTACACCTAGGTGTTCATGGAGTAGTTGTACCAAGTAAGGCTAAAGATGAGTATGGTGGTTATAAATTCTGTAACTAGAGTTACACGTAGGTGTTTATGGAGTAGTTGTACCAAGTAAGGCTAAAGATGAATATGGTGGATATAAATTCGGTAACTAGAGTTACACCTAAGTGTTCATGCAATAGTTCTACCAATTAAGGGTAAAGATGATTACCATACTCATCTTTAGTAACTAGAGTTTCACCTAAGTGTTCATGCAATAGTTGTACCAATTAAGGGCCGAATTTATAACCATACTCATTTTGAGCCTTCCTTGGTACAACTACTCCATAAACACCTAGGTGTAACTCTAGTTTCCGAATTTCTAACCATACTTATCTTTAGCCTTACTTGGTACAACTACTCTATGAACACCTAGATGTAACTATTGTTACCGAATTTATAACCACCACACTCATCTTTAACGTTATTTGGTACAACTACTCCATGAACACTTAGGTGTAACTCTAGTTACCGAATACATAACCACCATACTCATCTTTACCCTTACTTGGTACAACTACTTCATAGATACCTAGGTGTAACTATAGTTACCGAATTAATATCCAACAAACTCATCTTTAGCCTTACTTGGTACAACTACTCCATGAACACTTAGGTGTAACTCTAGTTACGGAATTTATAACCACCATACTCAA
>NW_013881751.1:0-291 GCF_000517525.1 Limulus polyphemus
TACAAGGTGTGGTTGTATAATCCCAGGAAGACCAAAGGGAAGTCTCCTAAGTTGTCTTCTCCATGGGAAGGCCCATATGATATAGTGGATTGTCTCTCAGACGTGACTTTCTGGATAAAATGTGCTCAGCGAGGTAAGCCAAAAGTGGTGCATGCCAACAGGCTTTGGCGTTATCACGGTCCAGGACATTTCAGTTGGAACGAAGTGAACAACAGAACAAATGACACTGCTGAAGTCAAAGAAAAAACTCTGCTCAGTTTTGAGAAGGGAAACAGTGAAGCCTTTGATGAA
>NW_013881752.1:0-291 GCF_000517525.1 Limulus polyphemus
CAGTTGAACAAACAGAAGGTACCTAATAAAATCACGGTTGAACAAACAGAATGTACCTAATAAAATCCCAGTTGAACAAACACAATGTACCTAATAAAATCATAGTTGAACAAACAGAATGTACCTAATAAAATCACAGTTGAACAAACAGAAGGTACCTAATAAAATCACGGTTGAACAAACAGAATGTACCTAATAAAATCACAGTTGAACAAACAGAAGGTACCTAATAAAATCACGGTTGAACAAACAGAAGGTACCTAATAAAATCACAGTTGAACAAACAGAAGG
>NW_013881753.1:0-398 GCF_000517525.1 Limulus polyphemus
GTCATTTCTGCTAATAGAACAAATGCTGGATAATCTAAAATGTGTTTAATGATCCAAAAAGCCAAACAAAAACTGCCATTCCATCCAATAGTCAGAATACATTTCTAAGTATTGAAATGACTTTCTAACAGTTAGTTGTAATTTGTTTTTCTGTGTTTATCTCTTATTTATCTTTTCTGCATGAAAATCATTGGTCTATACACACACTCCCAAATGCATAAACACTTTCAATCTCCATTTTTTCACAAATAGTTTATAGACAACAATTATGTATGATAATATGAAATATGCGGAGGTTTAATAAAATTGAGTTTTGCATAAAAGAGGAATAAAAAATGGAAAAATATGTAACCATTTATTTTAAAAACTGTCATAAAAATTTCAACATCTAGATAAAT
>NW_013881754.1:0-291 GCF_000517525.1 Limulus polyphemus
CAGTAGTAATAGATTCTTTCAGTACTTACTGGTGTAGATTAATCCAGTAGAAACAGATTCTTTCAGTACTTACTAGTGTAGGTTAATCCAGTAGTAATAGATTCTTTCAATACTTACTGGTGTAGATTAATCCAGTAGAAACAGATTCTTTCAATACTTACTAGTGTAGGTTAATCCAGTAGAAACAGATTCTTTCAATACTTACTGGTGTAACTTAACTCAGTAGAAACAGATTCTTTCAATACTTACTGGTGTAACTTAACTCAGTAGAAACAGATTCTTTCAATACTT
>NW_013881755.1:0-357 GCF_000517525.1 Limulus polyphemus
ATAAATTCGGAAACTACAGTTACACCTAGGTGTTCATGGAGTAGATGTGCCAGGTAAAGCTAAAGATGAGTATGGTGGTTATAAATTCGGTAACTAGAGTTACACCTAGGTATTCGTGGAGTTGTTGTACCAAATAACGCTAAAGATGAGTATGGTGGTAATAAATTCGGGAACTAGAGTTACACCTAGGTGTTCATGAAGTAGTTGTGCCAAGTAAGACTAAAGATGAGTATGGTGGTTTTACATTCGGTAACTAGAGCTACACCTAGGTGTTCGTGGAGTTGTTGTACCTAATAACGCTTCAGATGAGTATGGTGGTTACAAATTCGGAAACTAGAGTTACACCTAGTGTTCGTT
>NW_013881756.1:0-291 GCF_000517525.1 Limulus polyphemus
ATTAACCATGGAATATCAACTGTATATTATTATAATAAGTGTTGAAAATACTTTAACCATGGAATATCAGCTTTATATTATTATATTAAGTGTTGACAATACATTAACTGTGGAATATCAGCTGTATATTATTATGTTAATTGTTGGCAATACATAAACCATAGAATATCAGGTGTATATTATTATGTTAAGTGAATGGAATAAATTAACCATGTAATATCTGCTGTATATTATTATATTAAGTGTTGACAATAGATTAACCATGGAATATCAGCTATATATTATTATGTT
>NW_013881757.1:0-679 GCF_000517525.1 Limulus polyphemus
TGTGTTACCTTGATTATGTACTGCATTGGGGTACTTTAGGTGATTAACATGGGTAAACGTTTTTCCCATGTGTGTTTTCCAATGTTTTCCACATACGTCAACTGTGTAGGTTATCTTGATTATGTACTACATTGGGGTACTTCAGGTGATTAACATGGATAAACGGTTTTCCCATGTGTGTTTTCCTATGTTTTCCACGTACGTCAGCTGTGTAGGTTAACTTGATTATGTACTGCATTGGGGTACTTTAGGTGATTAACTTGGGTAAACGATTTTCACATGTATGTTTCCAAAAACGTTTACCCATGTTAATCACCTGAAGTACCCCAATGTAGTACATAATCAAGATAACCTACACAGCTGACGTACGTGGAAAACATAGGAAAACCTGTATTGGGGTACTTTAGGTGATTAACTTGGGTAAACGATTTTCCCATGTGTGTTTCCCTATGTTTTACACATACGTCAACTGTGTAGGTTATCTTGATTATGTACAGCATTGGAATACTTTAGATGATTAACATGGGTAAACGTTTTTCCCATGTGTGTTTCCTATGTTTTCCACATACGTCAACTGTGTAGGTTATCTTGATTATGTACTGCATTGGAGTACTTTAGGTGATTAACATGGGTAAACGTTTTCCCATCTGTGTTTTCCTATGTTTTCCACGTACGCCAG
>NW_013881758.1:0-291 GCF_000517525.1 Limulus polyphemus
CGAACACCTAGGTGTAACTAAAGTAACCAAATTTTTAACAAACATACTCATCTAGTTATCGAATTTCTAATCACCAAATTCATCTTTAGCCTTACTTGGTACAACTACTCTGTGAACACTTAGGTGTAACTCTAATTACAGAATTTATAACCACCATACTCATCTTTAGCCTTACTTGGTACAACTACTCCATGAACACTTAGATGTAACTCGAGTTACTGAATTTATAACCAACATACTCGTCTTTAGCCTTACTTGGTATAACTACTCCATGAACACCTATGTGTAACT
>NW_013881759.1:0-291 GCF_000517525.1 Limulus polyphemus
ATTGTATGGCATGAGTGTTTCAAGTACGATAACTCCATATTGCTAAGTTTCCATTAAGATCTATTTAGCTTTATCATATCGGTTATTATTGTTAACATAGAAAAAATAACATTTTTATAGCGAAACTAAAGAAGTTAAAGAATTACATATTTTTGGTTTTCAAAGTCGTTCATTCTCAAACACCTGATCGTTACCTTTATAATGGACAGTGACCCCAAGAGGACACACAGAATTGCAGTATTTCAAAATGTATCCGATATATTAATGCCGCAGCTAAGCAATATTCACTCC
>NW_013881760.1:0-365 GCF_000517525.1 Limulus polyphemus
TATTTGCTAATGGTTAGATGAACAATTTTGGTATTGACTAATGGTTAGATGAACAATGTTTGGTATTGACTAATGGTTAGATGAACAATGTTTGGTATTGTCTAAGGGTTAGATGATTAATGGTAGATATTGGCTAAAGGTTCAATAAACAATGTTTGGTATTAACTAATGATTAGACAAACAATGTTTGTTACTGGCTAATGGTTAGATGAACAATGTTTGGTATTGGCTAATGGTTAGATGAACAATGTTTGGTATTTGCTAATGGTTAGATGAATAATGTTTGGTGTTGGGCTAATGGTTAGATAAATAATGTTTGGTGTTAGCTAATGGTTAGATAAACAATGTTTGGTTTTGGCTAATGG
>NW_013881761.1:0-290 GCF_000517525.1 Limulus polyphemus
CGGTAACTAGAGTTACACCTAGGTGTTCGTGGAGTAATTTTACCAAGTAAGGCTAAAGATGAGTGTGGTGGTTATAAATTCCGTAATTATAGTTACACATAGGTGTTCATGTAGTAGTTGTACGAAGTAAGGCTAAAGATGAGTATGGTTCGTTATATAATTCGGTAACAAGAGTTACACCTAGTTGTTTATGGAGTAGTTGTACCAAGTAAGGCTAAAGATGAGTATGGTGGTTACAAATTCTGTAACTAGAGTTACACCTAGGTGTTCGTTGAGTTGTTGTACCAACT
>NW_013881762.1:0-292 GCF_000517525.1 Limulus polyphemus
GGCAATCCGGCTTTCCTGTCACAAGGGTTTAAATTCGATGAAGAGGAACCCACTTTGAGACTAATAATGGTTGGAGACGGCTTGAATGAGTAATGAAGAAAAATTTTAATATAAGTTTAACATAACAGCAAATGTACAACGTTTCGACAAGGTTTTGTCATCATCAGGTAACCTCTGAATAGTGGTTGACCCAATGGGTCACGGTGGTCTAGTTGTTAATAAAAGTCTGTTGAAGCTGCAGAAGTTCAGTTTCTATGTATTTATTGCTGCATATTCTATGCGCTCTGCATGC
>NW_013881763.1:0-291 GCF_000517525.1 Limulus polyphemus
ATTTTTAAAAGTTATAATAATAAAAACCATAACAGTATTTCTTCTATTCAACATATTTCCCATCTCCACCCCAGTTCTTCAATATTTTAGTGTCTTTGTATCCACCAGTAGACGTCGCCATATTCACATACGATAACTTCAGATCAACATCATTGTACATATTTAACAAGAATGAAACTATCATCCATTTATCTTCTATAGTATACTGGTATAAACGAAGAATAACATTCATCAAGTCAGCTGTGAAAGGAATAACTTAGTGAGTGAGTGGTAAACTTTATCCTGTAATGG
>NW_013881764.1:0-289 GCF_000517525.1 Limulus polyphemus
GATAATGTCATTACGACCACATTTTATCACTTGTAGGACACTCTAGCATCATAATGTCATTACGACTATATGTTATCACTTGTAGGACACTTTAGCATCATAATGTCATTACAACTACATTTTATCACTTGTAGGACACTTTAGCATCATAATGTCATTACGACTACATTTTATCACTTGTAGGACACTTCAGCATGATAATGTCATTACGACTATATGTTATCACTTGTAGGACACTCTAGCATCATAATGTCATTACGACTACATTTTATCACTTGTAGGACACTTT
>NW_013881765.1:0-291 GCF_000517525.1 Limulus polyphemus
ACGTATAATAGTTAAACGAACCGCCTAAACGTCACGTTAGTATATCCTATATAATGTGTAAAGTTTAGTATACTCTAATCCCTTGTAGTGACGGCACACGACGAGATACACATTCGGCATGTAATGCTGTTTGAATACAAGAAGGGAAACAACGCCTCTGTACCCACAAAGAATATCAAAGAAGTTTATAGAAATGTCTTGAACGTTCGTAAGTGTCAAAGGTGGTTCAGCAAATTTCGTTCAGATGACTTTTGCCTTAAAAATTGTGATGGCAGGGGGCGACATGTTGGG
>NW_013881766.1:0-454 GCF_000517525.1 Limulus polyphemus
TGATGTTAAACCCTGTACTACAGATGTTACAATGTGGGGGTGATTGGCTAGACATGAAGATGTTACAATGTGGGGAGCTTGGTTAGACATGCAGATATTACAATGTGGGGGAGCTTGGCTAGACATGCAGATGTTACAATGTGGGGGAGCTTGGCTAGACATACAGATGTTACAATGTGGGGGTGGGGTGGCTAGACATGCAGATGTTACAGTGTGGGGGTGATTGGCTAGACATGCAGATGTTACAATGTGGGGGTGATGGCTAAACATGCAGATGTTACAATGTGGGGGTGATTGGCTAGACATGCAGATGTTACAATGTGGGGGTGATGGCTAAACATGCAGATGTTACAATGTGGGGGTGATTGGCTAGACATGCAGATGTTACAATGTGGGGGTGATTGGCTAGACATGCAGATGTTACAATGGTGGGGAGCTTGGTTAGACATGCAGA
>NW_013881767.1:0-291 GCF_000517525.1 Limulus polyphemus
TCTACGCAATGTTCTTCTTAGCACCTGATCTTCTCGCTACAATAATCTACGCAATGTTCTTCTTAGCACCTGATCTTCTCGCTACAATAATCTACGCAATGTTCTTCTCGCTACAATAATCTACGCAATGTTCTTATTAGCACCTGATCTCCTCGCTACAATAATCTACGCAATGTTCTTCTTAGCACCTGATCTCCTCGCTACAATAATCTAATCAATGTTGTTCTTAGCACCTGATTTCCTCGCTACAATAATCTAATCAAGGTTCTTCTTAGCACCTGATCTCCTCGC
>NW_013881768.1:0-235 GCF_000517525.1 Limulus polyphemus
CCGTTATTTGGTATAGCAACTCCACAAACACCTAGGTGTAACTCTAGTTACAGAATTTGTAACCACCATACTCATCTGCTAAACATTAGTATGGGGTTATAAATTCGGTAACAAGAGTTAAACCTAAGTGTTAATGGAGTAGTTGTACCAAGTAAGGCTAACGATGAGTATGGTTGTTATGAATTCCGTAACTAGAGTTACACCTAGGTGTTCATGGAGTAGTTGTACCAAGTAA
>NW_013881769.1:0-809 GCF_000517525.1 Limulus polyphemus
ACGGTTAAATCTGACTAGATGGTCAGTTGTTTATCTTTGTTAAAGACTTGGTTAACATCTAGAAACTTGGCTATTGTCGTGTGTTTACGATTAAGTCTGACTAGATGGTCAATGGGATGTCAAACAAGTCTTTAACAAAGACAAGCAACTGACCATCTAGTCAGATTTAACCGTAAACACACGACAATACCCAAAATTCTAGATGTCAAACAAGTGTTTTAACAAAGACAAACAACTGACCATCTAGTCAGATTTAACCGTAAACACACGACAATATCCAAGTTTCTAGATGTCAAACAAGTCTTTTACCAAAGACAAACAACTGACCATCTAGTCAAACTTAACCGTAAACACACGACAATAGCCAAGTTTCTAGATGTCAAACAAGTCTTTTAACAAAGACAAATAGGAACTTGGCTATTGTCGTGTGTTTACGGTTAAATCTGACTAGATGGTCAGTTGTTTGTCTTTGTTAAAGACTTGTTTGACATCTAGAAACTTGGGTATTGTCGTGTGTTTACGGTTAAATCTGACTAGATGGTCAGTTGTTTGTCTTTGTTAAAACACTTGTTTCACATCTAGAAACTTGGCTATTGTCGTGTGTTTACGGTTTTTGACATCTTCAAAACTTGGGTATTGTCGTTTGTTTACGGTTAAGTTTGACTAGATGGTCAGTTGTTTGTCTTTGTTAAAGACTTGATTGACATCTAGAAACTTGGGCTATTGTCGTGTGTTTAAGGTTAAATCTGACTAGATGGTCAATTGTTTATCTTTGTTAAAAGACTTGTTTGACATCTAGAAACTTGGGT
>NW_013881770.1:0-319 GCF_000517525.1 Limulus polyphemus
TAACGATACTGTGTACTGTCAATAAGAAGACACAAGATTTAACGATACTGTGTACTGTCAACAAGAAGACACAATATTTATCGATACTGTGTACTGTCAATAAGAAGACACAAAATTTAACGATACTGTGTACTGTCAATAAGAAGAAACAATATTCAAAGATAATGTGCACTGTCAGTAAGAAGAGACAATATTCGACGATAATGTGTACTGTCAATAAGTAGACTCAAGATTTAACGATACTGTGTACTGTCAATAAGAAGACATAAGATTTAACGATACTGTGTACTGGTGTCTTCTTATTGAAAGATTTAACGAT
>NW_013881771.1:0-285 GCF_000517525.1 Limulus polyphemus
ACTCAAGACTGATTTTATATCCCAATCACAACATGTCAGATTTTACTCAAGACTGATTTTATATCCCAATCACAACATGTCAGATTTTACTCAAGACTGATTTTATATCCCAATCACAACGTGTCAGATTTTACTCAAGACTGATTTTACATCCCAATCACAACGTGTCAGATTTTACTCAAGACTGATTTTATATCCCAATCACAACATGTTAGATTTTACTTCAGACTGATTTTATATCCCAATCACAACATGTCAGATTTTACTCAAGACTGATTTTATATC
>NW_013881772.1:0-291 GCF_000517525.1 Limulus polyphemus
ACACAAGATTTACGATACTGTGTACTATCACTAACAAGCCAAAAGATTTAAAGATACTGTGTACTGTCAATAAGAAGACACTAGATTTAACAATATTGTGTACTCTCAATAAGAAGACACAAGATTTAACGATACTGTGTACTGTCAATAAGAAGACACAAGATATAAGAATACTGTGTACTATCACTAACAAGCCACAAGAATTAACAATACTGTGTACTATCACTAACAAGCCAAAAGATTTAAAGATACTGTGTACTGTCAATAAGAAGACACAAGATTTAACGATAG
>NW_013881773.1:0-454 GCF_000517525.1 Limulus polyphemus
CAATGTAAATATGGTAATACAGCTTACAGAGTTATAAACACAATGTAAACAAGGTAATACAGTTCACAGAGTTATAAACACGATGTAAGCAAGGTAATACAGTTTACAGAGTTATAAACACAATGTAAATATGGTAATACAGTTTACAGAGTTATAAACACAATGTAAATATGGTAATACAGTTTACAGAGTTATAAACACAATGTAAATATGGTAATACAGTTTACAGAGTTATAAACAGAAAATAGATAAGGTAATACAGTTTACAGAGTTATAAATATAACGTAAACAAGGTAATACAGTTTACAGAGTTATAAACACAATATAAATATTGTAATACAGTTTACGGAGTTATAAACACAACGTAAACATGGTAATACAGTTTACAGAGTTATAAACACAATATAAATATTGTAATACAGTTTACGGAGTTATAAACACAACGTAAACATGG
>NW_013881774.1:0-291 GCF_000517525.1 Limulus polyphemus
CCAGTTATTGTTTTCTACACCTTGTCTTACATAACAGTTTAAAAGATAAGGACTAGTCAAGTAAAAGAAAGACAAATAAGTGGCCAGTTATTGTTTTCTACACCTTGTCTGATATGACAGTTTAAAAGATAAGGACTATTCAAGTAAAAGAAAAACAAATAAGTGGCCAGTTATTGTTTTCTACAAATTTTCTGATATAACAGTTTACAAGATAAGGACAATTCAAGTAAGAGAAAGACAAATAAGTGGCCAGTTATTGTTTTCTACACCTTGTCTGACATAACAGTTTAC
>NW_013881775.1:0-901 GCF_000517525.1 Limulus polyphemus
TCTATTTATAGAGACAAGACGAACCCCTGGTATCTGCTTATGGTGTTGCATTGGGTAATGCATCTTAATACACATGAATATTATACTTGAACAAAACATGCCCTTACTTGGGTAATCTTCTGTATAAAATGTTTATTATACTATTCTTAATGTATAGATCCTTTCTGCAACTGCCTTATATGTATGTATGGCATACACAAAAAAGTCAATTTTTTCCTTACTAGGAGCATTTGTAGTTTCGGTAAAATACCTCAAATATATATATATATATCTCCTCCCATTCTCTGTCTTCTGTAGGATCTTCCTTGTTTCTGGGTGATATTCCAGCTTCCTTCTTCGTGAAACCTTTCAGCCAACAGTGTGTCCATTTTCTCTACATATTCGCTCCTGTCTATGATGAGACTCCTCCACTTTTATCTGCTTGAGATATGAAGATGTTGACATCGTTATTCAGTGTGTCTAAGGCTATGATATTTCAGCAAGGAGTAGTCACCTGCTACAAGGCAATGACAGATCCTCAGCAGGCTACCATTCCAAAGAATAACCCTTTATCTGCATTATTGTCAGTCCATCTATGGTTCTATACAACGTAGTCTAAGTAAATTATTCTCACTATTCATGTATCGAACTTTAAACCAATCAAAGAAAGCTTCCTTTTCTTCTTTTTCCAACCTTCTGTTAGGCAGGTTGTTGATCAGGTCAGTTCTTCTTATGGTCTTCCATCCACTGTTGTTACATCTTTGAACTAGTTTCTGTCGTAATTTCTCCTTCTACATTGAGTATTCTTATCTTATCCTTGTCACTATAAGACGTAAGCAGCTTTTATAACTTTTCTTTATTGCTTCTCCCCCATTGCTGATAATTTTAGTTCCCTTCCATTGGATGGTGGTCGATGGACGAC
>NW_013881776.1:0-289 GCF_000517525.1 Limulus polyphemus
ATATATATTATGATCACTAAAATATTTTAACATGACTCTAAAATGTCATATATATTACGATCACTAAGATTTATTAACATGACTCTAAAATGTCATATATATTACGATCACTAAGATATTTTAACATGACTCTAAAATGTCATATCACTAAGATATTTTAACATGACTCTAAAATGTCATATATATTACGATCACTAAGATATTTTAACATGACTCTAAAATGTGATATATATTATGATCACTAAAATATTTTAACATGACTCTAAAATGTCATATATATTACGATCAC
>NW_013881777.1:0-290 GCF_000517525.1 Limulus polyphemus
GCCAATATCCATCAATAATAAAATACCTACCAATTACAATCCATCTCTATTAAAAGACCTACCATCCACTATCCATATATAATGAAACACTTACAAGCCACTATCCATCTGTATTAAAAGACACACCAGCCACTATCCATCTGTATTAAAAGACCTACCAGCAACTATCCAGCTGTATTAAAAGACCTACCAGTTACCATCCATCTATATTAAAAGACCTACCAATTACCATCCATCTCTATTAAAAGACCTACCATCCACTATCCATATATAATGAAACACTTACAAGC
>NW_013881778.1:0-544 GCF_000517525.1 Limulus polyphemus
ACACATGTAACCTCTATCTCCTTCCTAGTTATCAACATAAGTCACCAACTAGTAAACATGTAACCTACCACTCCTTCCTAGTTATCAACATAAATCACCAACTGGTAAACCTGTAACCTATCACTCCTTCCTAGTTATCAACATAAGTCACCAACTAGTAAACATATAACCTCCATATCCTTCCCAGTTATCAACATAAGTCACCAACTAGTAAACATGTAACCTACCACTCCTTCCTAGTTATCAACATAAATCACCAACTGGTAAACATGTAACCTACAACTCCTTCCTAGTTATCAACATAACATGTTTACTAGTTGGTGACTTATGTTGATAACTAGGAAGGAGTGGTAGGTACATGTTTACCAGTTGATGACTTATGTTGATAACTAGGAATGAGATGGAGATTACATGTTTACTAGTTGGTGACTTATGTTGATAACTAGGAAGGAGTGACAGGTTACAGGTTTACCAGTTGGTGATACCAGTTGATGACTTATGTTGATAACTAGGAAGGAGTGGTAGGTTAAAACATGTACCTACA
>NW_013881779.1:0-291 GCF_000517525.1 Limulus polyphemus
TTGTTGTTCGTGGAGTTGTTTTACCAGATGACGCTAAAGATGAGTATGGTGGTTATAAATTCTGTAACTACAGTTACACCTAAGTGTTCATGGAGTAGTTGTACCAAGTAAGCCTAAAGATGAGTATGGGGGTAACACATTCGGTAACTAGAGTTACACCTAAGTGTTCGTGGAGTTATTGTACCAAATAACGCTAAAGATGAGTATGGGGTTACACATTCGGTAACTAGAGTCACACCTAGGTGTTTATGGAGTAGTTGTACCAAGAAAGGCTATAGATGAATATGGTGG
>NW_013881780.1:0-572 GCF_000517525.1 Limulus polyphemus
CTTCTTATTGACATTACATAGTATTGTTAAATTTTTTTTCTTCTTATTGACCATACACAGTATTGATAAATCCTGTATCTTCTTATTGACAGGACACAGTACTGTTTAACAAGCCACAAGATTTAACGATACTGTGTACTGTCAGTAAAAAGACACAAGATTTAACAATACTGAGTCCTGTCAATAAGAAGATACAGGATTTATCAATACTGTGTACTGTCAACAAGAAGACTCAAGATTTAACGATACTGTGTACTGTCAATAAGAAGATACAGGATATATCAATACTGTGTACTGTCAATAAGAAGACACAAGATTTAACAATACTGTGTCCTTTCAATAAGAAGATACAGGATTTATCAATACTGTGTACTGTCAATAAGAAGACACAAGATTTTTGATAGTACACAGTATACTGTCAATAAGAAGACACAAGATTTAACGATACTGTGTACTATCATAACAACTCATAACATTTAATGTTTAAATCTTATGTCTTCTTATTGACAGTACACAGTATTGTTAAATTATGTTTCTTCTTTTTGACAGTACACATTATTGATAAATCTTTT
>NW_013881781.1:0-300 GCF_000517525.1 Limulus polyphemus
GAGGCTGATCAGTGATACAGTATAAAGACTAAACTGGGACTGATCAATGATACAGTATAAATACTAAACTGTGACTGATCAATGATACAGTATAAATACTAAACTGTGACTGATCAATGATACAGTATAAAGACTAAACTGTGGCTGATCAATGATACAGTATAAAGACTAAACTGTGACTGATCAATGATACAGTATAAAGACTAAACTGTGGCTGATCAATGATAGAGTATAAAGACTAAACTGGGACTGATCAATGATACAGTATAAATACTAAACTGGGACTGATCCAATGATACA
>NW_013881782.1:0-291 GCF_000517525.1 Limulus polyphemus
AAATGTTGGTGTAATAACAACTATTGACTAAATGTTTGTCTAATAACTATTATTAACTAAATGCTGGTCTAATATCCACTATTAACTAAATGTTGGTCTAATAACCAATATTAAATAAATGTTGGTGTAATAACTACTTTTATCTAAATGTTGGTCTAATAACTATTATTAACTAAATGTTGGTCTAATAACTATTATTAACTACATGTTGGTCTAATAATTATTATTAACTAAATGTTGGTCTAATAACTATTATTAACTACATGTTGGTCTAATAACTACTATTAACTA
>NW_013881783.1:0-290 GCF_000517525.1 Limulus polyphemus
ACTTATAGAAATTTTACGCTTGACAATACTCTCTCTCTCATTCCATTAAGGATACCTTCAGCTGATTGTTGTATCCGCGGTACATTGTGTTAGCTGACTGTTGCACTTATAGAGATTTTACGCCTGACAATACTCTATCTCTCTCTCATTCCATTGAGGATATCTTCAGCTGATTGTTGTATCCGCAGACACTGTGTTAGCTGACTGTTGTACTTATAGAGATTTTACGCCTGACAATACTCTCTCTCTCTCTCTCTCATTCCATTAAGGATACCTTCAGCTGATTGTTG
>NW_013881784.1:0-291 GCF_000517525.1 Limulus polyphemus
CAGATAATAGTCAATACCCAAATCACAGACAGTGGTCAATACCCAAATCATAGACAATAATCAATACCCAAATCACAGACAATAGTCAATACCCAAATCACAGACAGTGGTCAATACCCAAATCATAGACAATAGTTAATACCCAAATCACAGACAGTAGTCAATACCCAAATCACAGACAATAGTCAATACCCAAATCACAGACAATAGTCAATACCCAAATCACAGACAGTGGTCAATACCCAAATCATAGACAATAGTCAATACCCAAATCACAGACAATAATCAATA
>NW_013881785.1:0-290 GCF_000517525.1 Limulus polyphemus
GTCCTCCTGTTAAATTATCATGGGACTGACGCAGCACAACTTCCCGTAACTTCCTCGGTATAACTGTTTGCCAAGTCGTCACTTTCCCATCTCCGGACAAGAATACCATCTGCAAGCTTTAACTGGTCCCATTGTGCCCAATAGTGCTTTGTCACAGGGCTTAGACTAGACACCTTCTCCCAAGCAGGGCGCACAACACTCGCTTTTAGAAAATCAATCATTGGCTTTAAATCTTGGTCTTTCTTCTGTTCTGCTTTGATATCTGTATTTAGTTCCATTTCATCATCATC
>NW_013881786.1:0-291 GCF_000517525.1 Limulus polyphemus
AGTAACTTGGATGAAAAAATAATTATAATTTCCTGTGTAGACATTAGTAACCTGGCTTACTAAGCTGGATGTAAAAATAATGATAATTTCAGGTTTAGACATTAGTAACCTGGCTTACTTAGCTGGATGAAGATATAATGACAATTTTAGGTGTGGATATTAATAACTTGGCTTACTTAGCTGGATGAAGAAATAATGACAATTTCAGATCTAGACATTAGTAACCTGGCTTAATTAGCTGGATGAAGAAATAACAACAATTTTAGGCATGGACATTAGTAACCTTGCTTA
>NW_013881787.1:0-291 GCF_000517525.1 Limulus polyphemus
TTATAGCTTAGTAGATTTCATTAACCATACTCATCACTGAGTATATTTTTAGTTCTGGTCTTTGCAAATGGCTCGGTTTGATCGAAAGTTAATATTAAACATGTGGCATATCAACAGTCAATAATAAATACAACACTATATACTGTTTACTAGCTGGTCTATAAAACATAATAATTAATATTAAATATCAAAGACCTAGAAAACTATATTCAATTATTGACAGTAATAGTAAGTTAAAACATAAAGGTAAACCTTAATAATATAAATATATACATTGTTTGTTTTAAGCGG
>NW_013881788.1:0-291 GCF_000517525.1 Limulus polyphemus
GACAGGACACATTATCGTTAAATCTGGTGTCTTCTTATTGACAGTACACAGTATCGTTAAATCTTGTGTCTTCTTTTTGACAGTGCACAGTTTTGTTAAATCTTGTGTTTTCTTATTGACAGTACACAGTATCGTTAAATTTTGTGTCTTCTTATTGACAGTACAAAGTATCGTTAAATCTTGTGTCTTTTTATAGTATACTACACAGTATTGCTAAAATCGTGTTGTCTTCTTATTGACAGTGTACAGTTTGTTAAATATTTGTCTTCTTACTGTACAGTACACAGTATT
>NW_013881789.1:0-435 GCF_000517525.1 Limulus polyphemus
GGATTGATACCACCCAAGTAATCGATTTTATTTTATCACAGGTGGATTAATACCACCCAAGTAATCGATTTTATTTTATCACAGGTGGATTAATACCACCCAAGTAATCAATTTTATTTTCTCAGAGGTAAAATTGATTATTTGGGTGGTATTAATCCACCTCTGAGAAAATTAAAATCGATTACTTGGGTGGTATTAATCCACCTCTGAGAAAATTAAAATCGATTACTTGGGTGGTATTAATCCACCTCTGAGAAAATTAAAATTGATTACTTGGGTGGTATTAATCCACCTCTGAGAAAATTAAAATTGATTACTTGGGTGGTATTAATCCACCTCTGAGAAAATAAAATTGATTACTTGGGTGGTATTAATCCACCTCTGAGAAAATAAAATTGATTACTTGGGTGGTATTAATCCAATTTTCTCAGAGGT
>NW_013881790.1:0-289 GCF_000517525.1 Limulus polyphemus
CTGTGGGTGCAATGGCGTTGTCCTGGTCTTTCGGATGCCAAACAACTTGCAGCATTCTTGGAACACAGCTGATTCAAAGTTACGGCCTTGATCTGAATGCAGTTCATATGGCATACCAAATCTGAAGAAGAAGTCACTAATAGCCGAAGCTACAGTTGTAGCTTCCTGATTTGGTATTGCATACGCCTCAGGCCACTTGGTGAAATAATCCATCACCACACAAATGTACTTGTTTCCAGCACGAGTTTGGGGCAGAGGATCAGCAATGTCGATGGCTACTCTTTCCATT
>NW_013881791.1:0-360 GCF_000517525.1 Limulus polyphemus
AAGAAGACACAATATTTAATTGTGTCTTCTTATTGACAGTACACAGTATCGCACAGTATCGTTAAATCTACTGTCAATAAAAGACACAAGATTTAACGATACTGTGTACTGTCAATAAGAAGACACAAGATTTAACGATACTGTGTACTGTCAATAAGAAGACACAAGATTTAACGATACTGTGTACTGTCAATAAGAAGACACAAGATTTAACGATACTGTGTACTGTCAATAAGAAGACACAAGATTTGACGATACTGTGTACTGTCAATAAGAAGACAAACGATTTAGCAATACTGTGTACTATCTATAAAAAGACACAAGATTTAACGATATTGTGTACTGTCAATAAGAAGACAC
>NW_013881792.1:0-480 GCF_000517525.1 Limulus polyphemus
TATAATACATAATACCTCATCTGTGTATGGTGTACAATATAATATAATACATAATACCTCATCTGTTTATGGTGTACAATATAATACATAATACCTCATTTGTGTATGGTGTACAATATGATATAAATATATAATACCTCATCTGTGTATGGTGTACAATATGATATAAATATATAATACCTCATCTGTGTATGGTGTACAATATAATACATAATACCCCATCTGTGTATGGTGTACAATATAATACATAATATCTCATCTGTGTATGGTGTACAATATGATATAAATATTATATTGTACACCATACACAGATGAGGTATTATGTATTATATTATATTGTACACCATACACAGATGAGGTATTATATATATAATACCTCATCTGTGTATGGTGTACAATATAATACATAATACCTCATCTGTGTATGGTGTACAATATAATACATAATACCTCATCTGTGTATGGTGTACAATATAATAC
>NW_013881793.1:0-479 GCF_000517525.1 Limulus polyphemus
TGTCTTCTTATTGAGAGTACACAAGTATTGTTAAATCTTGTGTCTTCTTATTGACAGTACACAGTATCGTTAAATCTTGTGTCTTCTTATTGACAGTACACAGTACACAAGATTTAACAATACTGTGTACAATCAATAAGAACACACAAGATTTAACAATACTGTGTACTGTCAATAAGAAGACACAAGACTTAACTATTCTGTGTACTGTCAATAAGAACACACAAGATTTAACAATACTGTGTACTGTCAATAAGAAGACACAAGACTTAACTATTCTGTGTACTGTCAATAAGAAGACACAAGATTTAACAAAACTGAGTACTGTCAATAAGAAGACACAAGATTTAACAATACTGTGTACTGTCAAATAGAAGACACAAGATTTGACAATACTCTTCTTATTGACAGTACAAAGTATTGTTAAATCTTGTGTCTTCTTATTAACAGTACACAGTATCGTTAAATCTCGTATCCTC
>NW_013881794.1:0-690 GCF_000517525.1 Limulus polyphemus
CTATATCAGAAAGACAATAAAGATGTAACATAAACGACCATACAAATCGCACAACTAACACTAGAAAGTTAGTATTTGGAATGTAAATACGTAAGGACACAACTAACTTTCATAAAACATTTCGAGAAGATTCGTTGAAATTTAATGAAATACTGTTACAAAACGCAAAACCTTCCATAACTACCTAAAAACGAAGAGTAGCATGGTGAAATTTCACTAGTTCTATCCGAATTTACATGTAAAGATCCAAATTTGGTACGTAGACGGAAATGGTGCATCTTAACCTACTGGTAAGAAGAAATAGAGAAACAAAGAATATCAAAATGCTTCATTGCAGTACAAATACGCTTCAAGGAAAGCCAATAAAGTAATAACAAAAAACGACCTAAAAATTTCGAAAACTAATGCTACAAAGTTACAGATGTGCACGTAAATACGCAAGGACGTGACGAACCTTCATAAAAAATTTCGAGAAGATCCATTGAAATTTGATGAAGTACTTGTATAAAACGCAAAACCGGCCATAACTCCCTTAAAAGTGACGAACCTTCATAAAAAAGTTCGAGAAGATCCATTGAAATTTGATGAAGTACTTGTATAAAACGCAAAACCTGCCATAACTCCCTAAAAACGAAGAGTAGCATGGTGAAACTTTACATCTAATTTCGGATCGAACTAGTGAAACTACGT
>NW_013881795.1:0-606 GCF_000517525.1 Limulus polyphemus
ATTCTATGATAGTTACATTCTATGATAGTTACATTCTATGATAGTTACATTCTAGGATAGTCACATTCTATGATAGTTACATTCTAGGATTATTGCATTCTATGATAGTTACATTCTATGATAGTTACATTCTAGGATAGTTACATTCTAGGATAGTTACATTCTAGAATAGTAACATTCTAGAATAGTTACATTCTAGGATAGTCACATTCTATGATAGTTACATTCTATGATAGTTACATTCTAGGATTATTACATTCTATGATAGTCACATTCTAGGATAGTCACATTATAGAATGTAACTATCTAGAATAGTTACATTCTAGGGTAGTTACATTCTAGGATGGTCATTCTATGATAGTTACATTCTACGATAGTTACATTCTAGGATAGTTACATTCTACGATAGTTACATTCTATGATAGTTACATTCTATGCTAGTTACATTCTATGATAGTTACATTCTAAGGATTATTACATTCTAGGATAGTTACATTCTAGGATAGTTACATTCTATGATTATTACATTCTAGGATAGTCACATTCTAGGATTATTACATTCTAGGATTATTACATTCTAGGATAGTTACATTCTAGGATAGTCAC
>NW_013881796.1:0-291 GCF_000517525.1 Limulus polyphemus
TAAGTAACAATATAATATGGTACTATGTGATAGTTTACATATATGTAAGTAACAATATAATATTGTACTATGTGATAGTTTACATGTATGTAAGTAACAATATAATATTGTACTATGTGATAGTTTACATATAGGTAAGTAACAATATAATATTGTACTATGTGATAGTTTACATATATGTAAGTAACAATATGATATTGTGCTATGTGATAGTTTACATATTTGTAAGTAACAATATAATATAGTACTATATGATAGTTTACATATATGTAAGTAACAATATAATATTGT
>NW_013881797.1:0-291 GCF_000517525.1 Limulus polyphemus
CTGATGGAAGATGTGCTATACTAGCGTTATCAGGATAGACCTGTATAAAGTGATGGAAATATTCAAATAAAATAAAAATATTTTTTCGTCAGTTGAGTAAAATATATCATGTTTGATGTATATAACTTATCGAATGACTAAAGCTACATTACAGAGGGTGACATTGTACCCTAACTAAAGCTACAGGGTGACATTGTACCCTAACTAAAGCTACAGGGTGACATTGTACCCTAACTAAAGCTACATTACACAGGGTGACATTGTACCCTAACTAAAGCTACATTACACAGG
>NW_013881798.1:0-274 GCF_000517525.1 Limulus polyphemus
AATAGATATGTCCAACAAAAACTGCTATTTGGTCCTAGAGGTTGGGGGTTGGCGCCATTGTAGGCACCTCTAAATGACGCTTCTTATTGCAGGCTTGAAGTTCTTCTGATTGGTGTCTTTCTTTCACCTTTTGAGAAGAACAACTAAGCAACTAAAACTAGATACACACAGTCGACCATCAAGTATGTTTTAACACACAGAATCGGCTGACTATTAAGACCGATACTCCGCGTCATTACGTTAAACTCGACTATAACAAATGTTGCATTACAGG
>NW_013881799.1:0-657 GCF_000517525.1 Limulus polyphemus
AAGTAGGGCTAAATATGAATATGGTGGTTATAAATTCTGTAACTATAGTTACACCTAAGTGTTCATGGAGTAGTTGTACCAAGTAATTAAACCTACTTGGTACTACAACTCCACGAACACCTAGGTGTAATTCTAGTTACAGAATATATAACCACCTTACTCATCTTTAGCCTTACTTGGTAACACTACTCCATGAACACCTAGATGTAACTATAGTTACAGAATTTATAACCACCATATTCATCTTTAGCATTCAACAACTCCACGAACACCTAGGTGTAACTCTAGTTACCGAATTTGTAACCACCATACTCATCTGTAGCGTTATTTGGTAAAACAACTCCACGAATTCTTAGGTGTAACTCTAGTTACTGAATTTATAACAAACCTACTCGTTTTTAGACTTACTTGGTACAACTACTCAATGAACACTTAGGTGTCACTCTAGTTACTGAATTTATAACAACATAATCGTCTTTAGCCTTACTTGGTACAACTGCTCCATGTACAAGAAGTTAGCGCATGTGTAACCACCATACTACCCCAAATAACGCTAAAGATGAGTATGGGGTTATAAATTCGGTAACTAGAGTTACACCTAGGCGTTCGTGGAGTTGTTGTACCAAATAACGCTAAAGATGACTATGGAGTTACACA
>NW_013881800.1:0-291 GCF_000517525.1 Limulus polyphemus
ATTCGTGGAGTAGTTGTTCCAAGTAAGGCTAAAGATGAATATGGTGGTTATAAATTCGGTAACTAAAGTTACACCTAGGTATTCGTGGAGTTGTTGTTCCAAATAACGCTGTACATGAGTATGGTGATTACAAATCCGGTAAATAGAGTTACACATAGGTGTTCGTGGAAATGTTGTACCAAATAACGCTAAAGATGAGTATGGGGGTTATAAATACGGTAACCAGAGTTAATCCTAAGTGTTCATGGAGTAATTGTTCCAAGTAATGCTAAAGATGAGTATGGTTGTTAT
>NW_013881801.1:0-755 GCF_000517525.1 Limulus polyphemus
GACGTTTTTTTGTGACTAACTCTGAGGGCATATTAACGCTAATTCCCCCATTAGCTCAGTAGTAAGACTGAAAATTTATAATACTCAAACCTTGGTTTCGATACCCGTGGTAGACACAGCAAAGATAGCCTTTATAGTTAAAAACAAATAAACAAAATTATAACGTAAAAATCGGGTTTCGATACCCGTGGTAGCAGAATTTAGATCTATTGGATTTTACTTCTTCACTTGTTTCAACGTCCCAACCGTTAAGTTTGAGTAACTTACATTATATAACACACATTACACACTCGCGCACGCCCACGCGCATGTATAAGTGTTGCTTTTAAGCAATGACGAATTTTTAAAACGTTTATTATCTCCTGCAGAATATCTATGCTATGCTACCACAGGTATCGAAACCCGATTTTTACGTTATAATTTTGTTTATTTGTTTTTAACCATAAAAGCTATCTGTGCTGTACTTGTAAAAATCACGTTGGATTGTAGATGTTTAGTTATTTATTTGTTCACCTTTCTTTTAATTTGCCCATTAAGCATTTTGAATCAGACATCTATAGAAATAGCCTTTCAGATCTATATCTTGTTTCCCAGAAACTACTACCCTGCACACCCTTTTTCCAATACTAGAGCTCGTCAGCTGGATTAGACAAAAAGTTGTTTTTTTACTTCAGGTTTTCGCCTACAGCTATAAATAAGGGTTATTTGCGATTAGTCATTCCTAATTTTGAAATGTTAGACTAGAGAGAAGGAAA
>NW_013881802.1:0-290 GCF_000517525.1 Limulus polyphemus
TCTGTTGTATGTATCTATATAGATATAATCGTACTGTCTGTTGTATGTATCTATATAAATATAATAGTACTGTCTGTTGTATGTATGTATATAAATATAATAGTACTGTCTGTTGTATGTATGTATATAAATATAATAGTACTGTCTGTTGTATGTATGTATATAAATATAATAGCACTGTCTGTTGTATGTATGTATATAAATATAATAGTACTGTCTGTTGTATGTATCTATATAGATATAATAGTACTGTCTGTTGTATGTATCTATATAAATATAATAGTACTGTC
>NW_013881803.1:0-291 GCF_000517525.1 Limulus polyphemus
AGTTATAAATTCTGTAACTAGCGTTACAACTAGGTTTCATGGAGTAGTTGTACCAAGAAAGGCTAAATATGAGTATAGTGGTTATAAATTCGGTAATTAGAGTTACACATAGGTGTTCATGGAGTAGTTGTACCAAGTAAGACTAAAGATGAGTATGATGGTTATAAATTTGGAAACTAGAGTTAAACCTAGGTGTAGATGAAGTAGTTGTTCCAAGTAAGGCTAAAGATGAGTATGGTGGTTATAAATTCTGTAACTAAAGTTACACCTAGTTGTTGATAGTGTCGTTGT
>NW_013881804.1:0-291 GCF_000517525.1 Limulus polyphemus
TTAGGAACTTAGGAAAGTAGAATGCTTCCTTTCATCTGACAATTTGCATGTTGCAACTAAGTAGTGTAGTCAGTATTTATTAATTTATTCTTTTAGCCATTATGTTGAAAAAAGAAAGTGGGGCACAGGGACGCAAAAGACATGCACAATTTGCAGCTTCGATGGTGGAGTCTAGCAAATTGATGAGAGCTTTCCTTGTTGGAAGTGATGACATCAGCAAGCCAGCATCTGTTCCTTTTGATGGCAACAAAGAGGTCAAAGCGTAATATTGTGAAAATGCTATTTCATCTG
>NW_013881805.1:0-291 GCF_000517525.1 Limulus polyphemus
ACGTAAGTATGAATGACATACTTTACTTCTTATAATTCAGTAGAATATTTAGAAAATACACCTATTATTATAGGTTGTTCTGATATGTGAAAGCTATAGTGAAGACAAGCCTTAAAATGACGAAATATTTATTATGCTATAGACTACTGCACTAGTAAACATACATACGTTGGCTAAGAAGGTTGGAAGTTACCATTCAAGTTCCAGTAATGTAATATTAGACGTTGGTTTTAAAGACAGTATATATCGACCAGATATCTTAGGTTATCTGTGCTGTTCTTATAGGTATTT
>NW_013881806.1:0-409 GCF_000517525.1 Limulus polyphemus
GTATAGTGTGTGTCGATAATGGATGTACATGATTACTGTATAGTGTGTGTCGATAATGGGTGTACTTGATTACTGTATAGTGTGTGTCGATAATGGGTGTACTTGATTACTGTATAGTGTGTATCGATAATGGGTGTACTTGATTACTGTATAGTGTGGGTCGATAATGCATGTACGTGATTACTGTATAGTGTGTGTCGATAATGGGTGTACTTGATTACTGTATAGTGTGTGTCGATAATGCATGTACATGATTACTGTATAGTGTGTGTCGATAATGGATGTACGTGATTACTGTATAGTGTGTGTCGATAATGGATGTACATGATTACTGTATAGTGTGTGTGTCGATAATGATGTACTTGATTACTGTATAGTGTGTATCGATAATGGATGTACGTGATTCCTG
>NW_013881807.1:0-461 GCF_000517525.1 Limulus polyphemus
CAACTCTGGGCTAGTGTCGAGTCACACAGTACGTTGTTGCAGTAGGTGGATAACAATGTATACAATATTTATAAAGCTATGTAATCCAAATATTTATAAAGCTATGTAATCCACAACTCTGGGCTAGTGTCGAGTCACACAGTACGTTGTTGCAATAGGTGGATAACAATGTATACAATATTTATAAAGCTATGTAATCCACAACTCTGGGCTAGTGTCAAGTCACACAGTACGTTGTTGCAATACGGAGATAACAATATATACAATATTTATAAAACTATGTAATCCAGAACTCTGGGCTAGTGTCGAGTCACACAGTACGTTGTTGCAATAGGTGGATAACAATATATACAATATTTATAAAGCTATGTAATCCACAACTCTGGGTTAGTGTCGAGTCACACAGTACGTTGATGAATAGGTGGATAACATGAATATTGTATACATTAAAAGCTATGTAA
>NW_013881808.1:0-291 GCF_000517525.1 Limulus polyphemus
AAATAAAAGTGTGAAAGAAAATTTACCATGTCGCTCCTGTAAAACAAAAGCTCTACCAAAATGTGAATCAGCGATTGGCCAGCATTTACTAATGATCCCGACTTGTGCTGACAACTACGCGGATAGCAGGTTTAAAATTATTGCAAATAGTCTATCAACCTTTCACCTCTATATTTTGGAAGCCACCTTTATTAAAACACATAAACCTGTCCTTTGCCGTCAAAAAATAATTGATATACAATCTACACATCCTTCAGTAGGTCTGTGACATTTCCTGATTGGTTTAAGGAC
>NW_013881809.1:0-471 GCF_000517525.1 Limulus polyphemus
TAGACACTATAATTGTAATCATGACTCCATGAAACTACAGTCGTATGTAGACACTATAATTGTAATCATGGCTCCATGAAACTACAGAGTATGTAGACACTATAATTGTAATCATGGCTCCATGAAACTACAGTTGTATGTAAACACTATAATTCTAATCATGGCTCCATGAAACTACAGTTGTATATAGACACTATAATTGTAATCATGGCTCCATGAAACTACAGTGTATGTAGACACTATAATTGTAATCATGGCTCCATGAAACTACAGTCGTATGTAGACACTATAATTGTAATCATGACTCCATGAAACTACAGTCGTATGTAGACACTATAATTGTAATCATGACTCCATGAAACTACAGTCGTATGTAGACACTATAATTGTAAATATGGCTCCATGAAACTACAGAGTATGTAGACACTATAATTGTAATCATGGCTCCATGAAACTACAGTGTATGTAGAC
>NW_013881810.1:0-482 GCF_000517525.1 Limulus polyphemus
TCAGAATATGTCAGCATTACCATTTGTGGAGATCATTTACTACTCAAACTCCATGTAAGTTTAAATGACTTCTATAATATATCTAGTGTAAAGTATATCATGACAGGGGTTTAGTAAGAGTTAAGCTACTTAAGAATTTCTTGACTATTGCGGACATGTTATTTCTTTAAATTGATCTCTCCGCTGCAATCCTCGTCGACTGCTCTCTCCACCAAGTGGACTAATAATTGCACGTGTTCTGCTTCGACTACAGAACGATGGACATGTTAATAAGTATATCAGAAGAACTGTTTTGATGTAGATTTTCTGAATTTGTTCAATTAAATATTTGTTTTGTTATCTAGTCTCCGAGTTGTTTCTTTTTTAATTACATAAACTTTCTTGAGTTGGTGGCTTGGTAGCTTTACCCATGACTGTACATAATAAAATATCCTGGTAATAAATAAACTTATTTGGTTTGTATTGAATTTCGCGCAAAGCTA
>NW_013881811.1:0-290 GCF_000517525.1 Limulus polyphemus
CCAAGTAAGGTTAAATATGAGTATGGTGGTCATAAATTCTGTAACTAGAGTTACACCTAGGTGTTCATGAAGTAGTTGTGCCAAGTAAGGCTAAAGATGAGTATGGTGGTTATAAATTCGGGAACTAGAGTTACACCTAGGTGTTCGTGGAGTTGTTGTACCAAATAACGCTAACGATGAGTATGTTGGTTACAAATTCGGAAACTAGAGTTACACCTAGGTGTTCGTGGAGTTGTTGTACCATATAACGCTAAAGATCCGTATGGTTGTTGTAAATTCGGTAACTAGAG
>NW_013881812.1:0-289 GCF_000517525.1 Limulus polyphemus
CTGTCAATAAGAATACACAAGATCTAACGATACTTTGTACTGTCAAAAAGAAGACACAAGATTTAACGATATTGTGTACTTTCAATAACAATACACAAGAATTAACAATACTTTGTACAGTCAATAAGAAGACACAAGATTTAACAATACTCTGTACTATCAATAAGAAGACACACGATTTAGCAATACTGTGTACTATCAATAAAAAGACACAAGATTTAACGATATTGTGTACTGTCAATAAGAAGACACAAGATTTAACGATATTGTCTACTTTCAATAAGAAGAC
>NW_013881813.1:0-290 GCF_000517525.1 Limulus polyphemus
TTGACAGAACACAGTATCTTTAAATCTTGTGTCTTCTTATTGACAGTACACAGTATCTTTAAATCTTGTGTCTTCTTATTGACAGTACACAGTATCGTTAAATCTTGTGTTTTTTTATGGATAGTACACAGTATTGCTAAATCATGTCTCTTCTTATTGAGAGTACACAGTATCGTTAAATCTTGTGTCTTCTTATTGACACTACACAGTATCGTTAAATCTTGTGTCTTCTTATTGACAGGACACATTATTGTTAAATCTTATGTTTTCTTACTGATAGTACACATTAT
>NW_013881814.1:0-291 GCF_000517525.1 Limulus polyphemus
CATTTCGCAAAATTTAATAAATCAACAAAATATACAATTACTATTACTGTTAACAGCGTCTTTTATTAGACTTTGTTACGTATATCATCTGCTTCGATATATGGAAATTAAATTAAAGAGATATTTATTTTTAGATTATCAGCAGTAAGTTTACGTAATTACAACAGTCAAATATGGGATTCGATTCCCCGGGGTTAACATATAGCAGATAACTCATTGTGTAGCTTTGTGCTAAAAACACAATAAAAACAGCTTTTTTAGATTTCGCCACAAACACTTTAATATATATAT
>NW_013881815.1:0-291 GCF_000517525.1 Limulus polyphemus
CACTTAGGTGTAATTCTAGTTACCGAATTTATAACCACCATACTCATGGTTAGCGTTATTTGGTACAACAACTCCACGAACACCTAGGTGTAACTCTAGTTACCAAACTTATAACCACCATACTCATCTGTAGCGTTATTTGGTACAACAACTCTACGAATACCTAGGTGTAACTCTAGTTACCGAATTTATAACCACCATATTCATCTTTAGCCTTACTTGGTACAACTACTCCACGAATACCTAGGTGTAACTCTAGTTACCTAATTTATAACCACCATACTCATCGTT
>NW_013881816.1:0-289 GCF_000517525.1 Limulus polyphemus
CGTCTTCACAGCATCAATATCACCATCGTTGACACCTACAAACGTTCAAAACATTTCTATAAACTTGTTTGATATTCTTTGTGGCTACAGAGGCATTGTTTCTCTTCTTGTATTCAAACAGCATTACATGCCAAATGTGTCATCGCTACAAGGGATTAGAGTGTATGAACATTTTCTAAATACATTTTCATATAATTACTTATACTTTTCCTCGGGGTAATCTCATATATTTTCCTTTTTGCATCATTATAACATCGGCCTCTTTGTATAAAAATCATTCAATGCTTTC
>NW_013881817.1:0-291 GCF_000517525.1 Limulus polyphemus
ATTTGAAAGCAGCAAACCTCAAACTCCATCCCAAGAAATGTCATTTTTTCCAGAAAGAGGTGCTTTACTTAGGCCATATTGTTAGTGAGAATGGTGTACAAACTGATCCTGATAAGGTGAAAGCAGTGCATGACTGGCCAACACCAGACAATGTGGGAGGGCTAAGAAGTTTCTTGGGACTCTGTACTTACTACCGCAAATTTGTGAAGGATTTTGCAACTATAGCTGCTCCATTACATGATTTGACTAAAAAAGGCCAAAAGTTTGAATGGACAGTTTCTTGCCAGCATT
>NW_013881818.1:0-291 GCF_000517525.1 Limulus polyphemus
ACTTTAATTATATAAAAAGATAATGGTCATATCATGCCCCATGATATATTAATTACTTTATGTGTCATTTACTGACTAGATAGATCAATAAAATAGGTTTGCAAGAAGTGCAAAGATACTTAGGGAATATATTATAAAACATAGCTATTTATACATTAATAATTAAGTTTTATAAAATAATACTTACTTTCTTTTGAAATTTATGACCAATAGATAGCTTAGAATTCAATTGATTGACTGGCATATGTTTTATACCACGTGATGTTACAGATAATTGACAATTTAGCCGAA
>NW_013881819.1:0-289 GCF_000517525.1 Limulus polyphemus
CTGCTCAAAATTAAATTTTTTTTAGAACCAAATACAGCTTAGTTACTATGTTTGATAAATTATACTAGACTTCTATGGCATTGATGTAGTAATTTATGATTTTTAAGTTTTTCAAAAGTATATATTTAAAACCTAAATAAATTTTTGTTTCTTGTCCTCCACGTGCAAAATTGTTAAAGGCTAAGCAACCTACGTCAAGCAGCAACCGAGTACAAAGGTCATAACTAGAAGAGATAATTGTGTGCTTTACTTCTTTATTTGCTTTTCTATGTTTTAGAAAAATATGTTT
>NW_013881820.1:0-291 GCF_000517525.1 Limulus polyphemus
GATGTATAAGGATCAGACAAACTAGGTGTGCCCCACTTGTTCGTGAAACCCAGTCACTTGTTCTTGGACAACACAGATGTATTAAGATCAGACAAACTAGGTGTGCCTACTTGTTCGTGAAACCCAGTCACTTGTTCTTGGACAACACAGATGTATAAAGATCAGACAAACCAGGTGTGCCTACTTGTTCATGAAACCCGGTCGCCTGTTCTTGTATAACACAGATGTATAAGGATCAGACAAGCCAGGTGTGTTTGAACTATTTTAACTCAGAAATATTTCAGAATTGAC
>NW_013881821.1:0-291 GCF_000517525.1 Limulus polyphemus
CTGAAGGTGGTTGTTTGCTTAATGTATTCATTAAAATAATGGAACTCCTTTTGAGGATTTTGGAAGAATTATCGAAGTATAACCAGCTGTATTAAGTTTTATTTTGTATAGTGTTGCGTGAGCGAGGTCATGTGACTAATGTCACGCCACTTCTCTCGAACCTTCGGGAATAGTCGGGAGATTACTAGATATAGGGTAGTCTGGTATACATATAAGAGGGTGACAACGTGACGAATTAATGTGTGTGTGTAGACATTGAGTAATTGATCTGCAGTCAGAGAGTATTATTGA
>NW_013881822.1:0-289 GCF_000517525.1 Limulus polyphemus
GATTGAATACTTGACGTATTGTGTCACTATACTGTTTTGATCTGTTTCTGTATGTGACTTATTGGGTACTTGACGTATTGTGTCACTGTACTGTTTTGATCTGTTTCTGTATGTGAATGATTGGATAATTGACGTATTGTGTCACTATACTGTTTTGATCTGATTCTGTATGTGACTGATTGGGTACTTCACGTATTGTGTCACTGTACTGTTTTGATCTGTTTCTGTATGTGACTGATTGGGTACTTGACGTATTGTGTCACTATACTGTTTTGATCTGATTCTGTAT
>NW_013881823.1:0-348 GCF_000517525.1 Limulus polyphemus
GCTTCAATAAAGTTTTTTATTGTGTAAATATAAAACGTTGTTTTTAATTATTTATTATAATTAAAAAAAACACCATGATGTTTATTCAATAGTCATTTAATTAAGAAAGGCATCCAACGACTCCCATGGCCAAGTCAGTCACCTGATATGAACCCCGTCGAGCATGTCTGGGCCATACTTCCTCGAGCAGTGAGAAGAAGTTCAATAAAACCAGCGTCCAGTGGAGAGCTACTTGATGGTTTACGTGCAGCCTGGGTCAAGATCCTACAGGAGAAAATTGCTGAACTCATCCATTCCATGCCAGAACGAGTCAAAGCACTGAAAAATGGCTCATCGATTCCATGCCAG
>NW_013881824.1:0-291 GCF_000517525.1 Limulus polyphemus
TATACAATAGACAGTACTATTATATTTATATAGATACATACAACATACAGTACTATTATATTTATATAGATATATACAATAGACAGTACTATTATATTTATATAGATATATACAATAGACAGTATTATTATATTTATATAGATATATACAATAGACAGTATTATTATATTTATATAGATACATACAACATACAGTACTATTATATTTATATAGATATATACAATAGACAGTACTATTATATTTATATAGATATATACAATAGACAGTATTATTATATTTATATAGATATAT
>NW_013881825.1:0-290 GCF_000517525.1 Limulus polyphemus
CCGTGAACACCTAGGTGTAACTCTAGATACCAAATGTGTTACCCCCATACTCATCTTTAGTGATTTTTGGTATAACAACTCCACGAACACGTAGGTGTAACTCTAGTTACCGTATTTATAACCACCATACTCATCTTTAGCCTTACTTGGTACAACTACTCCATGAAACCTAGGTGTAACTTTAGTTACTGAATTTATAACCACCATACTCTTCTTTAGCCTTACTTGTTACAACGACACCATCAACAACTAGGTGTAACTCTAGTTACCGAATTTATAACCACCATACT
>NW_013881826.1:0-291 GCF_000517525.1 Limulus polyphemus
TTGTACTACTTTTGTCACTTCTACAGTCAGGTTTATTGTACTATTCTTGTCACTTATACAGTCAGGTTTATTGTACTACACTTGTCACTTCTACAGTCAGGTTTATTGTACCATTCTTGTCACTTCTACAGTCAGGTTTATTGTACCATTCTTGTCACTTCTACAGTCAGGTTTATTGTACTACACTTGTCACTTCTACAGTCAGGTTTATTGTACAACTTTTGTCACTTCTACAGTCAGGTTTATTGTACTATTCTTGTCACTTCTACAGTCAGGTTTATTGTACTACTT
>NW_013881827.1:0-291 GCF_000517525.1 Limulus polyphemus
TTCTTATTGACAGTACACAGTATTGTTAAATCTTGTGGCCTGTTATTGATACTACACAGTATCGTTAAATCTTATGGCTTGTTATTGATAGTACACAGTATCGTTAAATCTTGTGTCTTCTTATTGACAGTACATGGTATTGTTAAATCTTGTGTCTTCTTATTGACAGTACACAGTATTGTTAAATCTTGTGGCCTGTTATTGATAATACACAGTATTGTTATATCTTGTGTCTTCTTATTGACATTACACAGTATTGTTAAATCTTGTGTCTTCTTATTGACAGTACAC
>NW_013881828.1:0-502 GCF_000517525.1 Limulus polyphemus
GTTGCATAAATGTTTTTATTATATGCTAAAATGTAAAACAGTTGTGATAAATGATTAAAAAATTTTTTTTTAACAGCAAACAATCCCAAGAAATGTCGAGCAAGGTTTGGTCTGGACCAGCAGAACCACTGGTGCAAGCCTTGTAGGTAAGTAAATCCATATATGTAAAAAAATGTGTTTCCACTGTATTTTGTACATTCCTGGTTGGTAGGTAAAGGTGTGTTTCCACTGTGTTTTATACATTCCTGGTTGGTAGGTAAAGGTGTGTTTACACTGTATTTTATACATTCTTGGTTGGTAGGTAAAGGTGGTGTGTTTCCACTGCATTTTGTACATTCCTGGTTAGTAGGTAAAGGTGTGTTTACACTGTATTTTATACATTCCTGGTTGGTAGGTAAAGGTGTGTTTCCACTGTATTTTGTACATTCCTGGTTGGTTGTTAAAGGTGTGTTTCCACTGTATTTTGTACATTCCTGGTTGGTTGTTAAAGGTGTGTTTCCAC
>NW_013881829.1:0-291 GCF_000517525.1 Limulus polyphemus
ATATACGTCGTTGTGAATTTTTAATCAGAAGTTTTTATTTACCATATATATATATATTTATCGTTGTAAATGTTTAATCAGAAGTTTTTATTTACCATATATGTATATATCATTGTAAATGTTTCATCAGAAGTTTCTATTAACCATGTATATATATCGTGTGAATGTTTAATCAGAAGTATTTATTTACCTTATATATATATCGATGTAAATGTTTAATCAGAAGTTTTACTCACCATGTATATGTATATCGTTGAGAATATTTAATAAGAAGTTTTATTTATCCTGTAC
>NW_013881830.1:0-297 GCF_000517525.1 Limulus polyphemus
AACGTATACGATTATGTTTACTAGCAGAGACCCGCAAAACATTTCCGGCCAAATTAATATCCTTTTCGTAACAGTACTTCTTTAAATATAACATTTCTAGCACAATACAAACGAATTGTAATCGAAGACAATGAAATGTGTAAATCTACTTGTGTATAGGCCGTACTTTATAAAACTTTAATTTATGTTAGGCCTAAGTTCGATAAGAGATAAATTAACACTGTAACCTGTGCTTACGTTTTTTTTTTTTTACTTAGTTTTAGTTAGGACTAAACTTTACTGTACTTAATACTAACG
>NW_013881831.1:0-289 GCF_000517525.1 Limulus polyphemus
AAAATATAATTGTCTTGAACATTATAGCATTACTCACAGTAAAATATGATTGTCTTGAACATTATAGCATTACTCACAGTAAAATATAATTGTCTTGAACATTATAGCATTACTCACAGTAAAATATAATTGTCTTGAACATTATAGCATTACTCACAGTGAAATATAATTGTCTTGAACATTATAGCATTACTCACAGTGAAATACAATTGTCTTGAACATTATAGCATTACTCACGGTGAAATACAATTGTCTTGAACATTATAGCATTACTCACGGTGAAATATAA
>NW_013881832.1:0-291 GCF_000517525.1 Limulus polyphemus
GTCAAAGCCCTCTTTAACACCTTCCACATTTGCAGACGTTTTCCAATTAAAATGATGTTGCAGCAAATGAAAAAGATGGTAATTTGATTTTGCCATATCTGGAGAATATTTTAGGTGGGGGAGAACTTCCCAACCCAACTCCATAATCTTGTGTTGCGTCAAACGTGTCACATGTGGAGACGCATAGTCGTGGAGAAGAAGAACATCTTTCCGATTGATGAGTGAAGGGTGTTTCTGATGAAGGGCTTGATTTAAATGTCCCAGTTGCTGTCTAAAGATTTCTGCATTGAC
>NW_013881833.1:0-291 GCF_000517525.1 Limulus polyphemus
TACACAGTATCGTTAAATCTCTTGTCTTCTTATTGACAGTACACAGTATCGTTAAATCTTGTGTCTTCTTATTGACAGTACACAGTATCGTTAAATCTTGTGTCTTCTTATTGACAGTACACAGTATCGTTAAATCTTGTGTCTTCTTATTGATAGTACACAGTATTTATAAATCTTGTGTCTTCTTATTGACAGTACACAGTATTGTTCATTCTTGGGTCTTCTTATTGAAAGTACACAGTATCGGTAAATCTTGTGTCATCTTATTGACAGTACACAGTATCGTTAAAT
>NW_013881834.1:0-291 GCF_000517525.1 Limulus polyphemus
GTGTCTTCTTATTGACAGTACACAGTATCGTTAAATCGTTTGTGTTCTTATTGATAGTACACAGTATTTATAAATCTTGTATCTTCTTATTGACAGAACACAGTATCGTTAAATCTTGTGTCTTCTTATTGACAGTACACAGTATTGTTAAATCTTGTTTTCTTTTTATTGACAGTACACAGTATCGTTAAATCTTGTGTCTTCTTATTGAGAGTACACAGTATTGTTAAATCTTGTGTCTTCTTATGGACAGTACACACAGTATAGTTAAATCTTGTGTCTTCTTATTGA
>NW_013881835.1:0-469 GCF_000517525.1 Limulus polyphemus
ACAGTATACAGTATCGTTAAATCTGGTGTCTTCTTCTTGATAGTACACAGTATGGTTAAATCTTGTGTCTTCATATTGACAGTACACAGTATTGTTAAATCTTGTGTCTTCCTTTTGAAAGTACATAGTATCGTTAAATCTTGTGTTTTCTTATTGACAGTACACAGTATCGTTAAATCTTGTGTCTTCTTATTGACAGTACACAGTATCGTTAAATCTTGTGTTTTCTTATTGACAGTACACAGTATCGTTAAATATTGTGTCTTCTTATTGACAGTAGACAGTATCGTTAAATCTTGTGTCTTTCGTTAAATCTAGTGTCTTCTTATTGACAGTACTTAGTATCGGTAAATCTTGTGTCTTCTTATTGACAGTACACAGTATCGTTAAATCTTGTGTCTTCTTATTGACAGTACACAATATCGCTGTGTACTGTCAATAAGAAGACACAAGTATCTTTAAATATTGT
>NW_013881836.1:0-291 GCF_000517525.1 Limulus polyphemus
GCTTACAATATAACTGAGACAAAAAAACCAGTTTCGATAGATAGTAGATAGGGACAGTGGGAATCTCGTTAATCTATTCATGCGGAAAAAGAAATAAAGGGCTTTTTTGACGCAAAATTAATAGAAAAATACCGGAAAGTGCTTATTTTGTCGGAAAACTAAAAATTCAGACAATATAACATTCACAAAAAATGTTATGTTCCGTGAAAATTGAAATAAATGAACTTTAGCTAACTCAGAGTAAAAACAATACAAAAGGTGAAGTTTAGTGTATCAGAAACGTAAATGCCT
>NW_013881837.1:0-291 GCF_000517525.1 Limulus polyphemus
AGGAAATCTGAGTTATAAGATTTGTTGGTATTGTATAATGATTCAAGACACAAGGAATACAGGAAATCTGAGTTATAAGATCTGTTAGTATTAGACAATGATTCAAGACACAAGGAATAAAGGAAATCGGAGTTATGAGATATGTTCGTATTGAAAAATGATTCAAGACACAAGGAATACAGGAAATCTGAGTTATAAGATCCGTTAGTATTGGACAATGATTAAAGACACAAGGAATAAATTAAATCATAGTTGTAAGATCTGTTAGTATTGGACAATGATTCAAGACAA
>NW_013881838.1:0-290 GCF_000517525.1 Limulus polyphemus
AGAGTTTCTTCTTCGACATTGGCTTTTTCAGGTGACACCTCTTCAGCAGCGTCATTTGTTCCTTTGTTCACTTCGTCCCAACTGAAATGTCCTGGACTGTGATAATGCCAAAGCCTGTTGGCATGCACCACTTTTGGCTTACCTCGCCGACCACATTTTATCCAGAAAGTCACGTCTGAGAGACGATCCACTATGTCATATGGGCCTTCCCATGAAGAAGACAACTTAGGAGACTTCCCTTTGGTCTTCCTGGGATTATACAACCACACCTTGTCTCTTGGTTCAATACT
>NW_013881839.1:0-325 GCF_000517525.1 Limulus polyphemus
ACCATCATCTTTTGTAAACCATATGTACAATACGTCTTGTATAGTCACAACATCATCTTTTGTAAACCACATGTACAACACGTCTAGTATAGTAACACCATCATCTTTTGTAACCCACATGTATAATACGTCTTGTATAGTAACACCATCATCTTTTGTAAAACACATGTATAACACGTCTAGTATAGTAACACCATCATCTTTTGTAACCCACATGTATAATACGTCTTGTATAGTAACACCATCATCTTTTGTAAAACACATGTATAACACGTCTAGTATAGTAACACCATCATCTTTTGTAAACCACATGTACAATACGTCT
>NW_013881840.1:0-585 GCF_000517525.1 Limulus polyphemus
TTTTACCAGTGTTCTATGTATTGTCTCTATAAGTATCCAGAAACCTTTACCAGTGTTCTATATCTTGTCTCTATAAGTATCCAGAAACTTTTACTAGTGTTCTATATCTTGTCTCTATAAGTATCCAGAAACTTTTACCAGTGTTCTATATCTTGTATGTATAAGTATCCAGAAACTTTTACCAGTGTTCTGTATCTTGTCTCTATAAGTATCCAGAAACTTTAACCAGTGTTCTATATCTTGTATGTATAAGTATCCAGAAACTTTTACCAGTGTTCTGTATCTTGTCTCTATAAGTATCCAGAAACGTTTACCAGTGTTCTGTATCTTGTCTCTATAAGTATCCAGAAACTTTTACCAGTGTTCTGTATCTTGTATGTATAAGTATCCAGAAACTTTTACCAGTGTTCTATATCTTGTCTGTATAAGTATCCAGAAACTTTTACCAGTGTTCTATATCTTGTCTCTATAAGTATCCAGAAACTTTTACCAGTGTTCTAGTTTCTGGATACTTATACAGACAAGATATTTTACCAGTGTTCTATATCTTGTCTGTATAAGTATCCAGAAACTTTTACCAGTGTT
>NW_013881841.1:0-288 GCF_000517525.1 Limulus polyphemus
AACTTATATCGTTACTCCTTACTATATCACTTTATTAACTTATATCGTTACTCCTTACTATCTCACTTTATTAACTTATATCGTTACTCCTTACTATATCACTCTATTAACTTATATTGTTACTCCTTACTATATCACTTTATTAACTTATATTGTTACTCCTTACTATCTCACTTTATTAACTTATGTCGTTACTCCTTACTATATCATTTTATTAACTTATATTGTTACTCCTTACTATAGCACTTTATTAACTTATATCGTTACTCCTTACTATCTCACTTTATT
>NW_013881842.1:0-358 GCF_000517525.1 Limulus polyphemus
AAAATGTTTCAATGAAATGGTATAAGACTAATTTTAGCAAATACAACCTTTACGTACATTCCGATAAAAAGTTTCAATGAAATGGTATAAGACTAATTTTAGCAAATACAACCTTTACCGTACATTCCGATAAAAAGTTTCAATGAAATGGTATAAGACTAATTTTAGCAAATACAACCTTTACCGTACATTCCGATAAAAAGTTTCAATGAAATGGTATAAGACTAATTTTAGCAAGTACAACCTTTATCTTACATTCCGATAAAAAGTTTCAATGAAATGGTATAAGACTAATTTTAGCAAATACAACCTTTACCGTACATTCCGATAAAAAGTTTCAATGAAATTGTATAAGACT
>NW_013881843.1:0-291 GCF_000517525.1 Limulus polyphemus
TTCATGGAGTAGTTGTACCAAGTAAGGCTAAAGATGAGTATGGTGGTTATAAATTCTGTAAATAGAGTTACACCTAAGTGTTCATGGAGTAGTTTTACCAAGTAAGGCTAAAGATGAGCATGGTGATTATAAATTCTATAACTAGAGTTACACCTATTTGTTCATGGAGAAGTTGTACCAAGTAAGGCTAAAGATGAATGTGTTGGTTACAAAATCGGTAACTAGAGTTACACCTAGGTGTTCGTGGAGTTGTTGTACCAAATAACGCTAACGATGAGTATGGTGGATATT
>NW_013881844.1:0-448 GCF_000517525.1 Limulus polyphemus
ATTGAGGAGAGTTAAGCCCGATTTCTTTCAGTGATTATAGTAAAGCACTTAACAATTTTTATTTAATTAAACAATGCACCAAAGAATATAGACTAATAACATGCAAAATGCAGACAAATTCACTTGCCTCTCAAAATTTTCCTGGCTTTCTAACTATGTGACGAGCCGTTACAAATTCATCCAAGCTAATCGTTAACTTTCCCACGAGAATGAATCTTGTACTGTGAGTGAAATTGATGGTTATCTGTTCAGAACACAATGTTATACAATATGCCATTTGATAGATGAAAAACCCTTGACTTTCCATTGGTTATAGGTAATTTATAACGTAAGAGAGAACTATCAACGAATTGTAAAAGAAAGGATGTGATAGGAGGGTCTGATTTTTTATTTAATAGCTCTGTAACCAAACAAAATTGAAGGCTATAAAATTATGGTCTGTTTGAGC
>NW_013881845.1:0-580 GCF_000517525.1 Limulus polyphemus
CTAGTTTGTCTCTCTGTGTTGATCATTCTAGTTTGTCTCTGTGTTGATCATTCTAGTTAGTCTCTCTCTGTGTTGATCATTCTAGTTTGTTTCTGTGTGTTGATCATTCTAGTCTGTCTCTCTGTGTGTTGATCATTCTAGTTTGTCTCTGTGTGTTGATCATTTTAGTCTGTCTCTCTCTGTGTTGATCATTCTAGTTTGTCTCTGTGTGTTGATCATTCTAGTCTGTCTCTCTCTGTGTTGATCATTCTAGTTTGTCTCTCTGTGTTGATCATTCTAGTTTGTCTCTCTGTGTTGGTCATTCTAGTTTGTCTCTGTGTGTTGATCATTCTAGTCTGTCTCTCTCTGTGTTGATCATTCTAGTTTGTCTCTCTGTGTTGATCATTCTAGTTTGTCTCTGTGTGTTGATCATTCTAGTCTGTCTCTCTCTGTGTTGATCATTCTAGTTTGTCTCTGTGTGTTGATCATTCTAGTCTGTCTCTCTCTGTGTTGATCATTCTAATTTGTCTCTGTGTTGATCATTCTAGTTTGTCTCTGTGTTGATCATTCTAGTTTGTCTCTGTGTTGATCATTCTAGTTA
>NW_013881846.1:0-290 GCF_000517525.1 Limulus polyphemus
CGTGAGTTGTTTTTATATTTAAATTTATTACTTTGTATAAACATAATATCGTGAGTCTATTTATATATAAATTATTACTTTTAATAAACATAATATCGTGAGTCTATTTATAGATAAATTTATTACTTTGTATATATATAATATCGTGAGTCTATTTATAGATAAATTTACTACTTTGTATACATATGATATCGTGAGTCTATTTATAGATAAATTTATTACTTTGTATAAACATAATATCGTAAGTTTATTTATAGATAGATGTTTACGTTGTATAAACATAATATCGT
>NW_013881848.1:0-291 GCF_000517525.1 Limulus polyphemus
ACAAACTGTGGTGGGAGGGGCCGACATGATGGAATTGATATTGATGCTCTGAAAACGCTTGTTGAGTCTAACCCAAGGCAACACTCGTGAAATGGCACTGAAATATCTAAGGAATGTAAGAAATTTCATAAAGAAGGTGTTTAGTTGTCTCACGAACTCTGCGGTTATCATCGTTTCCAACGTGTGAATGTTGTTTCGCCTCTTCTGGCGCGTGAACCATTTTTGGACAGAATTGTCACCGATGATGAAAAATGGATTCTCTATGCGAATATTAAACGCCAAAGACAATGG
>NW_013881849.1:0-291 GCF_000517525.1 Limulus polyphemus
TGTCCCTTATGCTTGGGTCCCCTTTTTGCACTACATGTACTGCATGTCCTGCACCATTCTTCCACATCTCGCCTCATACCTATCCAATAAAATCTTTGTCGTAGGTGACTCAATGTCTTCTTAATTCCGAGATGTCCTCCTGTTAAATTATCATGTGATTGACGCAGCACAACTTCCCGTAACTTCCTCGGTATAACTGTTTGCCAAATCGTCACTTTTCCATCTGTAGTTTCCCATCTCCGGACAAGAATACCATTTTCAAGCTTCAACTGCTCCCATTGTGCCCGATAG
>NW_013881850.1:0-291 GCF_000517525.1 Limulus polyphemus
GTAGAATCGAAACTAGCCGAAATTTTGATTACAGATTATAAAATAAATATGGGATATTTTGATGAAAGGATATCAATTTTGAAAGTCTTACATCAAGGGTATCTTTGTATTGAAATATGAGGAAAAACTATTTTTTTCAAAATTTGGGTAAAAACATGGGCTATAGCCTTGGGTTTTCGTTAAAAATATGAATTTTTTGGAAAGTGGAAGAAAAAGAGCTTTATTGATGCAAAATCAACAGAAAAATATCGGATAGTGCTTATTTCTTCGGAAAACTCAAAATTGAGTTTT
>NW_013881851.1:0-291 GCF_000517525.1 Limulus polyphemus
TTTTGTTAAATCTTGTGTCTTCTTATTGAAAGACACAGTATTGTTAAATCTTTTGTCTTGTTATTGACAGTACACAGTATAGTTAAATCTTGTGTCTTCTTTTTGATAGTACACAGTATTGTTAAATCTTGTGTCTTCTTATTGACAGTACACAGTTTTGTAAATCTTGTGTCTTCTTATTGAAAGTACACAGTATCGTTAAATATTGTGTCTTCTTATTGACAGTACACAGTATCGTTAAATCTTGTGTCTTCTTATTGACAGTACATAGTATAGTTAAATATTGTGTAT
>NW_013881852.1:0-291 GCF_000517525.1 Limulus polyphemus
ACGATTTAACAATACTGTGTACTGTCAATAAGAAGACACAAGATTTAACGATACTGTGTACTTTCAAAAAGAAGACATAAGATTTAACGATACTGTGTACTGTCAATAAGAAAACACAAGATTTAACGATACTGTGTACTGTCAATAAGAAGACCAAGATTTAACTATACTGTGTACTGTCAATAAGAAGAGAAAAGATTTAACAATACTGTATAATCTCAATAAGAAGACACAAGATTTAACGAAACTGTGAACTGTCAATAAGAAGACCAAGATTTCACTATACTGTGT
>NW_013881853.1:0-289 GCF_000517525.1 Limulus polyphemus
AACGATACTGTGTACTTTCAATAAGAAGACACACGATTTAGCAATACTGTGTACTATCAATAAAAGACACAAGATTTAACGATACTGTGTACTGTCAATAAGAAGACACAAGATTTAACGATACTGTGTAATGTCAAATAGAAGACACAAGATTTAACGATACTGTGTAATGTCAATTAGAAAACACAAAATTTAACGATACTGTGTACTGTCAATAAGAAGACACAAGATTTAACGATACTGTGTACTTTCAATAAGAAGACACAAGATTTAACAATACTGTGTACTG
>NW_013881854.1:0-521 GCF_000517525.1 Limulus polyphemus
TCAGGTAGTTTTGACGATCTGTGTAGGTAGAAGTGAATTTCCAGAATGCTAGTTGGGTAGTTTTGACGATCTGTGTAGGTAGAAGTGAATTTCCAGAATGCTAGTTGGGTAGTTTTGACGATATGTGTAGGTAGAAGTGAATATTCAGACTGCTAGTCGGGTAGTTTTGACGATCTGTGTAGGTAGAAGTGAATATTCAGACTGCTAGTCGTGCAGTTTGAACGATCTGTGTAGGTAGAAGTGAATATCCAGACTGCTAATCGGGTAGTTTGAACGATCTGTGCAGGTAGAAGTGAATATTCAGACTGCTAATCAGGTAGTTTGAACGATCTGTGTAGGTAGAAGTGAATATTCAGACTGCTAGTCAGATAGTTTTGACGATCTGTGTAGGTAGAAGTGAATATTCTGACTGCTAGTCGGGTAGTTTTGACGATCTGTGCAGGTAGAAGTGAATATTCAGACTGCTAGTCATGTAGTTTGACGATCTGTGTAGGTAGAAGTGAATATTCAGACTGCTAGTC
>NW_013881855.1:0-579 GCF_000517525.1 Limulus polyphemus
TCATGCACTATTCTAGCAAGCGTTCCTTGTAAAATAATCACCTCATGCACTAATATAGCAAGCTTTCCTTGTAAAATAATCACCTCGTGCACTAATCTAGCAAGCTTTCGCACTAATCTAGCAAGCTTTCGTTGTAAAATAATCACCTTATCCACCAATCTAGCAAGCTTTCGTTGTAAAATAATCACCTTATCCACTAATCTAGCAAGCGTTCCTTGTAAAATAATCACCTCATCCACTAATCTAGCAAGCTTTCCTTTTAAAATAATCACCTCGTGCACTAATCTAGCAAGCTTTCATTGTAAAATAATCACCTCATCCACTAATCTAGCAAGCTTTCCTTGTAAAATAATCACCTCGTGCACTAATCTAGCAAGCTTTCATTGTAAAATAATCACCTCATCCTCATGCACTATTCTAGCAAGCGTTCCTTGTAAAATAATCACCTCATGCACTAATATAGCAAGCTTTCCTTGTAAAATAATCACCTCGTGCACTAATCTAGCAAGCTTTCGGGTGATTATTTTACAAGGAACGCTTGCTAGATTAGTGGATGAGGTGATTATTTTACAATCGTGC
>NW_013881856.1:0-291 GCF_000517525.1 Limulus polyphemus
AGGCTTTGGTGTTATCACGGTCCAGGACATTTCAGTTGGGACGAAGTGGACCACAGAACAAATGACGCTGCTGAAGACGTGACACCTGAAGAAGCCACCGTCGAAGAAGAAACTCTACTCAGTTTTGAGAAGGGAAACGGTGAAGCTCTTGATGAAGTTACTACCACTGATGTGACTGTTACCAATGATAGGACATTTTCTGATGAAGTAGATGAACCCCACATGAAGCAGAAGCCAACGAGATGGAGACCAGTACGGAAGAAGATACGTCCCATAAAATTGAGAGACTTT
>NW_013881857.1:0-290 GCF_000517525.1 Limulus polyphemus
ACGACGCTGCCAAGACTGGTTGTAGTATAACTAAGGAAAATAAAAAACTACTGATAATACAGTCACATTTTTATATCTTTTCCCCTTCTTACCAAACAATGACTCGGGAGCTATTTTTTGTGTTATTTGTAGGTACCATTGACTTTCTCGATAATTCAGCTTATAGAACCGGCTGTTCCTCAGCAAGCCAAGAATTGTTTGAACTTATAGAACCGGTGGTTTCTCAGTAAGCCAAGAATTGTTTGAATTATAGAACCGGTGGTTTCTCAGTAAGCCAAGAATTGTTTGAA
>NW_013881858.1:0-772 GCF_000517525.1 Limulus polyphemus
CATTGATAAGGGTCCTTTTAGTCCGTTTTCCACTAGCTTTTGTAGACTTTGAAAAACGTGTTATTAGTTTTCTTCCACTCGAAATTTTCGACTTTCATAACTGTCTTTTTAGGCCTTCTTAATATAGATATTTTCGACTTTGATAGAGGTATTTTTAGTGTTTCTTACGCTATATTTTAATAACTTTCATAATGGTATTTTTAATCCCTCTTAAACTATGTTTTGTCGACTGTTATATCGGTCTTTTAATCTCCCTACCACTAGATTATGTTGACATTGATATGGGTCGTTTTAGTCAGTTTTCCACTATATTTTGTCGACTGTTATAACGGAAAGACTAAAAGAAACTTTGGCCATTGTTATAACGGTCTTTTAGTCTTCCATCCTCCAGATTTTGTTGACATTGATAAAGTTCCTTTTAGTCCGTTTTCCAATAGATTTTTTTGACTTTGAAAACGTGTTTTTAGTTTTCTTAGTTTTCTTCCACTCGATTTTGTCGACTTTCATAACTGACTTTTTAGGCCTTCTTAGACTAGTTTTTTTTTACTTTGATAGCGGTATTTTTAGTCTTTCTTACACTATATTTTAATGACTTTCATAATGATATTTTTAATCTTTCTTAAACTATATTTTGTCGACTGTTATAAAGGTCTTTTAGTCTTCCATCCACTAGATTTTGTTGACATTGAAAATATAGTTGAAAACTGACTAAAACGACCCAAATCAATGTCAACAAAATGGGTCGACTGTTATAACGGTCATTTAGTCTTCC
>NW_013881859.1:0-447 GCF_000517525.1 Limulus polyphemus
GGTAAGTTCTAATAAAGTACTTAATATGGCTGGTAAGTTGTAAGAAAGTACTTAATATGGCTGGTAAGTTCTAATAAAGTATTTAATATGGCTGGTAAGTTCTAAGAAAGTATTTGATATGGCTGGTAAGTTCTATGAAAGTATTTGATATGGCTGGTAAGTTCTAAGAAAGTATTTAATATGGCTGGTAAGTTGTAAGAAAGTACTTAATATGGCTGGTAAGTTGTAAGAAAGTACTTAATATGGCTGGTAAGTTGTAAGAAAGTACTTAATATGGCTGGTAATTTCTATGAGCCATATCAAATACTTTATTAGAACTTACCAGCCATATTAAATACTTTATTAGAACTTACCAAAGTATTTAATATGGCTGGTAAGTTCTATGAAAATATTTGATATGGCTGGTAAGTTATAAGAAAGTATTTGATATGGCTGGTAAGTCCTAAG
>NW_013881860.1:0-288 GCF_000517525.1 Limulus polyphemus
AAAGCTGTATGTTAGTCATATAGTTCTAAAGCTGTATGTTAGTCATATAGTTACTAAAGCTGTATGTTAGTCATATAGTTACTAAAGCTGTATGTTAGTCATATAGTTACTAAAGCTGTATGGTGGTCATATAGTTACTAAAGCTGTATGTTAGTCATATAGTTACTAAAGCTGTATGTTAGTCATATAGTTACTAAAGCTGTATTAGTCATATAGTTACTAAAGCTGCATATTAGTCATATAGTTACTAAAGCTGTATGTTAGTCATATAGTTACTAAAGCTGTATG
>NW_013881861.1:0-291 GCF_000517525.1 Limulus polyphemus
TGGTTATAAATTCGGTAACTAGAGTTAAACCTAAGTGTTCATGGAGTAGTTGTACCAAGTATGACTAAAGATGAGTATGGTGGTTATATATTCTGTAACTAGAGTTACACCTAGGTGTTAATTGAGTAGTTGTACCAAGTAAGGCTAAAGTTTAGTATGGTGGTTATAAATACGATAACTAGAGTTAAACCTAGGTGTTCGTGGAGCAGTTATACCAAATAACGCTAAAGATGAGTATGGTGGTTACAAATTCGGTAACTAGAGTTACACCTAGGTGTTCGTGGAGTTGTT
>NW_013881862.1:0-288 GCF_000517525.1 Limulus polyphemus
AGTTAAGATATAATGGTTTATCATGTTTTAAAGAAGTAGTTTTCGGATGGATATAAACCTGAATTAAGATATGATAGTTTATCATGTTTTAAAGAAGTAGTTTTCGGATGGATATAAACCTGAATTAAGATATGATGGTTTATCATGTTTTAAAGAAGTAGTTTTCGGATGGATATAAACCTGAATTAAGATATGATGGTTTATCATGTTTTAAAGAAGTAGTTTTCGGATGGATATAAACCTGAATTAAGATATGATGGTTTATCATGTTTTAAAGAAGTAGTTTTC
>NW_013881863.1:0-372 GCF_000517525.1 Limulus polyphemus
GGGGTGCTTAACTTTTTTCCAGATGTATATATGTAATATAAAAACCAGGAGTAATGTATATGTAATATAAAACCAGGAGTAATGTATATGTAATATAAAACCAGGAGTAATGTATATGTAATATAAAAACCTGGAGTAATGTATGTGTAATATAAAAACCAGGAGTAATGTATATGTAATATAAAAACCAGGAGTAATGTATGTGTAATATAAAAACCAGGAGTAATGTATGTGTAATATAAAAACCAGGAGTAATGTATGTGTAATATAAAAACCAGGAGTAATGTATATGTAATATAAAAACCAGGAGTAATGTATTCACATCCACCTTATATACTGTGGTCTGTCAGTAATATTTTGATATTACTGACA
>NW_013881864.1:0-289 GCF_000517525.1 Limulus polyphemus
GCCAGTCATCCTCAGGTCATATTGATAGTCATGTATTTATTATTAGCTGTATTAATTATTAAGGCACAACGTAGCAGCCAGTCATCCTCAGGTCATATTGATAGTCATGTATTTATTATTAGCTGTATTAATTATTAAGGTCACAACGTAGCAGCCAGTCATCCTCAGGTCATATTGATAGTCATGTATTATATTAGCTGTATTAATTATTAAGGCACAACGTAGCAGCCAGTCATCCTCAGGTCATATTGATAGTCATGTATTTATTATTAGCTGTATTAATTATTAA
>NW_013881865.1:0-291 GCF_000517525.1 Limulus polyphemus
ATACATGGTAAATAAAACTTCTGATTAAACATTCACATCGATATATATATGGTAAATAAATACTTCTGATTAAACATTCACAAAGATAAATAAATATGGTAAAAAAAAACGTCTGATTAAAATCTTCACAACGATATATATATGGTAATTAAAAACTTCTGATTAAACATTCACATCGATATATATATGGTAAATAAACACTTCTGTTAAAAATTCACATCGCTATATATATATTTATGTATGGTAAATAAAAACTTCTGATTAAACATTCTCAACGATATATATATATAT
>NW_013881866.1:0-850 GCF_000517525.1 Limulus polyphemus
TACCTACATACCAAATTTGGTGAAGAATCATCAATTTAGGACCCTCAGGTAATAAGAAATCGAAAAACAATCAGTAACCAAAAGCTTCACTGCAGTACACATACACTTTCATAAAAGCCGATAAAAGAGTAACATATAAAGACCACAAACGTCGCAAAAATTACAATAGAAGGCTAGAATTTTGCATGTAAATACGCAAGTATGCAAAGAACGTTCATACAAAATTTGGAGATGATCCATCCAAATGGAACGACGTACTGGTACAAACGCAAAACCTTCCATAACTCCCCCTACTGTTTGTTATAAAAATATGCAGAGTTTTACCTTTTGATGATTCTTCACCAAATTTGGTAAGTAGGTACACTTTAACGTTGCGTAGTGTCATTTTTCGACTTTTAAAGGAGTTATGGAAGTTTTTGCGTTTTGTACCAGTACTTCGTTCCATTTGGACGGATCATCTCCAAATTTTGTAAGTAACGTTCGTTGCGTACTTGCGTATTTACATGCAAAATTCTGGCCTTCTATTATCATTTTTGCGACTTTTGTGGTCGTTTGATGTTACTCTTTTATTGGCTTTTCTGAAAGCGTATGTGTACTGCAGTGAAGCTTTTGGTTACTGATTGTTTTTCGATTTCTTGTTACCAGAGGGTCCTAAACCGTTCGTTGCATACTTGCGTATTTACATGCAAAATTCTAGCCTTCTATTTTTTGCATGGAAATACGCAAGTATGCAACGAACGTTCATACAAAATTTGGAGATGATCCGTCCAAATAGAACGACGTACTGGTACAAAACGCAAAACCTTCCATAACTCCTTTAAAACAAACAGTAGGAAGGTAAAACTCTTCA
>NW_013881867.1:0-288 GCF_000517525.1 Limulus polyphemus
CAACACACAAGATTTAACAATAATGTGTACTCTCAATAAGAAGACACAAGATTTAACGATACTGTGTACTGTCAATAAAAAGAAACAAGATTTAACAATACTGTGTACTGTCAATAAGAAATCCTAATATTCAACGATAATGTGTACTGTTATTAAGAAAACACAAGATTTAACAATAATAAATACCTGTCAATAAGAAGACACAAGATTTAACGATACTGTGTACTGTCAATAAGAAGACACAAGATTTAACGATACTGTGTATGTCAATAAGAAGACACAAGATTT
>NW_013881868.1:0-316 GCF_000517525.1 Limulus polyphemus
GATGTAATTATTGAACGTTACACAATGGGTAAGGAAGCTAAAACATATAGGACCTGATGATGTAATTATTGAACGTTACACAATGGGTAAAATAGCTAAAGCAAGAAGAACCTAATGATGTAATTATTGAACGTTACACAATGGGTAAAATAGCTAAAACAAGAAGAACCTGATGATGTAATTATTGAACGTTACACAATTGGTAAAATAGCTAAAACATGAAGGACCTGATGATGTAATTATTGAACGTTACACAATGGGTAAAATAGCTAAAACAAGAAGAACCTGATGATGTAATTATTGAACGTTACACAAT
>NW_013881869.1:0-581 GCF_000517525.1 Limulus polyphemus
CGAAAAAATCTATTTTAAGAAAGATAAAAAAGACCATCGGTCTTTTTAGGCCTTCATAGACTAGATTTATATCGACTTTGATAATGGTCTTTTAAGCCTTTCTTACACTATATTTTAATAATATTTTTTTATGAAAGTCGACAAAATCTAATAAAAGAAAACTAAAACGCGTTTTCAAAGTCAACAAAATCTAGTGGAAAGAATGACTAAAAGACTATTATAACAGTCGACAAAATCTTGCGGAGGAAGGACTAAAAATTCCGTTATCAATGACAACAAAATCTAGTACAAGAAGTACTAAAAAGACAATTATGAAAGTCTTTAAGATCTAGTGTAAGAAAGACTAAAATGACCGTTATCAAAGTAAAAAAAAAATCTAGTCTACGAAGTCATTAAAAGACCGTTATGAAAGTCGACAAAACCTACTAAAAGAAAACTAAAAACCCGTTATCATAGTTAACAAAATATAGTGGAAGAAAGACTAAAAAGACCGTTATCAAATTGAAAACAATCTACTCTAAGAATGCTTTAAAAAAGTTATCAAAGTCGACAAAATCTAGTGGAAGAAAAACTAAAAACCT
>NW_013881870.1:0-291 GCF_000517525.1 Limulus polyphemus
TTATATATTCCACTTTTTTCAGTTAAATGTATTTCGTTTTTCGTAGTACCTAAGATTTGACTCATCTTATTTATCGGTTTAAATATATTGTAGAATATCTGTTTGATTTTTTTAAAACTTTAAATAAACTAGTAGTTAAACCTGGAACATATGGTAAAATTAAGCCTTCCTTTCTAATTTTTTTATAACTAGGTTTTAAAGTACTAATTTGATCAATTATTATAGCATTAGTGAATTTCTTAACTGCCCTGTCTACAATATTCGGGGTAAAACCTCTTTCGACTGCTATGC
>NW_013881871.1:0-335 GCF_000517525.1 Limulus polyphemus
TAAAACGCAGTTCATATTGGGTGATCCGCTGTAGTGAACGGTAGAACGTAAAGAAATGCGCCATTTGTAAAACCCAGTCCATATTGGGTGATCCGCTGTAGTGAACGGTAGAACGTAAAGAAATGCGCCAATTATAAAACGCAGTTCATATTGGGTGATCCGCTGTAGTGAACGGTAGAACGTAAAGAAATGCGCCATTTGTAAAACTCAGTTCATATTGGGTGATCCGCTGTAGTGAACGATAGAACGTAAAGAAATGCGCCAATTATAAAACGCAGTTCACATTGGGTGATCCGCTGTAGTGAACGGTAGAACGTAAAGAAATGCGCCAACTA
>NW_013881872.1:0-290 GCF_000517525.1 Limulus polyphemus
GGAGACGTAACAGTATTATTCGTCCCGCACAACAGCCACTTGCATTAAACCAATAACAATTAACAATAACTTAATTAAATGTACAGAATTACAAACACAAAATTACAATTCAACAAAGTATCTTAATTTTACGAGACGTATCTTCTTCCGTACTGGTCTCCGTCTCGTTGGCTTCTGCTTCATATGGGGTTCATCTGCTTCATCAGGAAATGTTCTATCGTCGATAATAGTCACATCAGTGGTAGTAACTTCATCAAGAGCTTCAAACTGAGTAGAGTTTCTTCTTTGAC
>NW_013881873.1:0-289 GCF_000517525.1 Limulus polyphemus
TTGCTATCAGAGGGTTCTAGATTGACAGATCTTAACAAAATTTGATTTGTATATTCACTACTTCGTTCCACAGTATCATGCGAAGTTTCACCTTCCTACTATGAGTTTTAAAGGAGTTATAGCAGGTTTTGCGTTTTATACCAGTACTTCGTTCCTTTTCGAGGAATCTTCTCGAATTTTGTTATGAACGTTCGTTGCGTACTTGCGTATTTACATGCAAAATTCTAGTTTTGTATTATCATTTCTGCGACTTTTCTGGTCCATTTTGTTACTACTTCTATTGGCTTTC
>NW_013881874.1:0-289 GCF_000517525.1 Limulus polyphemus
GTGTCTTCTTATTGACAGTACACAGTATCGTTAAATCGTGTGTCTTTTATTGATAGTACACAGTATTGTTAAATCTTGTGTCTTCTTATTGACAGTACAGAATATCGTTAAATCTTGTGTCTTCTTATTGACAGTACACAGTATCGTTAAATCTTGTGTCTTCTTATTGATAGTAACAGTATTGTTAAATCTTGTGTCGTTCTTATTGACAGTACACAGTATTGTTAAATCTTGTGTCTTCTTATTGACAGTACACAGTATTGTTAAATCTTGTGTCTTCTTATTGAAA
>NW_013881875.1:0-287 GCF_000517525.1 Limulus polyphemus
CTAATGGTGAGATTAATAATGTTTGCTATTGGCTAATCGTTAGATGAATAATGTTTCTCATAAAATAGTAAGAATGTTCGGTATTGGTTAATGGTGAGATGAACAATGTTTGTTATTGGCTAATGGTTAGATCAACAATGTTTGGTATTGGCTAATGGTTAGATTAATAATGTTTGCTATTGGCTAATGGTTAGATGAATAATGTTTGGTATTGGCTAAAGGATAGGCGAATAATGTTGGTATTGGCTAATGGTTAGATGATTAATGGTAGATATTGGCTAATGGTT
>NW_013881876.1:0-323 GCF_000517525.1 Limulus polyphemus
ACACTTTATTTAATTGTAGCTTAATTGAGGAAAGCAGAGAAAAATGGAGATGTCAATAAAGCTGGTATACTTTACTTATCAATTCAAGGGGTTCTTCGTGTGTGTTGGAATGTATAATTAGTTGAATGCTAGTTTTTTGAGAGCTTCAATAGGGTGTGTTACCATTTTTATGTAATTAACGCTTTTTGAAGTTTGCACTAATAAAGGGGCAAACAGGATCAACAGTATAGTTTGTATTTGAATTTGCTATATTTAATGAACATTTTGACTCATTGTTTTATAATTGTACAAGAATTTCTGTATATTTCTATTTTGCACTCGAG
>NW_013881877.1:0-291 GCF_000517525.1 Limulus polyphemus
TTCTGTAAATAGAGTTACACCTTGGTGTTCATGGAGTAGTTGTACCAAGTAAGGCTAAAGATGAGTATATTGGATATAATATCGGTAAATATAGTAACACCTAGGTATTTATGGAGTAGTTGTACCAAGTAAGGCTAAGATGAGTATGGTGGTTATAAATTCTGTAAATAGAGTTACACCTTGGTGTTCATGGAGTAGTTGTAACAAGTAAGGCTAAAGATGAGTATGGTGGTTATAAATACGGTAACTAGAGTTACACCTCAGTGTTCATGGAGTAGTTGTACCAAGTAA
>NW_013881878.1:0-497 GCF_000517525.1 Limulus polyphemus
TGTCTTGAATAATTGTACAATACTAACAGATCTTACAACTATGATTTCCTTTATTCCTTGTGTCTTGAATGATTTTCCAATATGAACAAATCTTATAACTCAGATTTCCTGTATTCCTTGTGTCTTGAATCATTGTCCAATACGAACAGATCTAGTAACTCATATTTCCTTTATTCCTTGTGTTTTGAATCATTGTACAATACTAACAGAACTTACAACTATGATTTCCTTTATACCTTGTGTCTTGATCATTGTCCAATACGAACAGATCTTATAACTCAGATTTCCTGTATAATTCCTTGTGTCTTGAATCAATATCTAATACTAACAGATATTATAACTCAGATTTCCCGTAGTCCTTGTGTCTGGAATTATTGTCCAATACTAACTGATCTAATACTCAGATATCCTGTATTCCATGTGTCTTGAATAAGTGTCCAATACTAACGGATATAATTACTCAGATTTCCTTTATTCCTTGTGTCTTGAATCATTAT
>NW_013881879.1:0-557 GCF_000517525.1 Limulus polyphemus
GGTAATAATATAACAAGTAATATGAACTTGTTTAAAGACTTTTTATATTATTACCTTATTATAAACCCCGAGAATATGAACTTGTTTAAAGACTTGTTATACTATTACCTCATTATAAACCCCAAGAATATGAACTTGTTTAAAGACTTGTTATATTATTACCTTATTATAAACCCCGAGAATATGAACTTGTTTAAAAACTTGTTCTACTATTACCTCATTATAAACCCAGAGAATATGAACTTGTTTAAAGACTTGTTATATTATTAACTCATTATAAACCCCGATAGTATGAACTTGTTTAAAGATCATTATAAACCCCGAGTTATACTATTTCCAATATGAACTTGTTTAAAGACTTGTTATATTATTACCTCATTATAAACCCCAAGAATATGAACTTGTTTAAAGACTTCTATTACCTCATTATAAACCCCGATAGACTTGTTATATTGTTTAAAGAATATGAAATGGGGGTTTATAATGAGTTAATAATATAACAAGTCTTTAAACAAGTTCCCCCGAGAATATGGGTTTATAATGAGGTAATAGTATAA
>NW_013881880.1:0-290 GCF_000517525.1 Limulus polyphemus
TGCACCCACGGTGAGTTATTCTAACAGAATGGTTTAGATTTGATCGTCATTTACTCTTATATTAATGCATCCACGGTGATTTATTCCAACAGAATGGTTGGATTTGATCGTCTGTCTCTCTTATATTAATACACGCACAATGAGTTATTCTAACAAAATGTTTTAGATTTGATCGTCATTTACTCTTATACTAATGGACCCACTGTGAGTTATTTTAACAGAATGGTTCGAATTGATCGTCAGTCACTCTTTTATTAATTCACTCAGGGTGAGTTATTCTAACATAATAG
>NW_013881881.1:0-1303 GCF_000517525.1 Limulus polyphemus
CAATAAGAAGACACAAGATTTAACTATACTGTGTACTGTCCATAAGAAGACCCAAGATTTAACAATACTGTGTACTGTCAATAAGAAGACACAAGATTTAACGATACTGTTAACTGTCAATAAGAAGACACAAGATTTAACGATACTGTGTACTGTCAATAAAAAGACCCAAGATTTAACAATACTGTGTACTGTCAATAAGAAGACACAAGATTTAACGATACTGTGTACTGTCAATAAGAATACACAAGATTTAACGATACTGTGTACTGTCAATAAGAAGACAGAAGATATCGTTAAAAAATCTAGTGTATTCTTAATGAAAGTACACAGTTCTTATTGACAATACACAGTATCGTTAAATCTAGTGTATTCTTAATGAAAGTACACAGTATCGTTAATTAAATCTTATGTACTATACTCTGTACTGTCCATAAGAAGACCCAAGATTTATCAATACTGTGTACTGTCAATAAGAAGACAAAAGATTTAACGATATTGTGTACTGTCAATAAGAAGACACAAGATTTAACGATACTGTGTACTGTCAATAAGAAGACACAAGATTTAACGATATTGTGTACTTTGAATAAGAAGACACAAGATATAACAATACTATGTACTTTCAATAAGAAGACACAAGATTTTACGATACTGTGTACTGTCAGTAAGAAAACACAAGATTTAACAATAAAGTGTACTGTCAATAAGAAGACACAAGATTTAACGATACTGTGTACGTTAAATCTTGTGTCTTCTTATTGACAGTACACAGTATCGTTAAATCTTGTGTCTTCTTATTGACAAATACTGTGTACTGTCAATAAAAAGACACAAGATTTAACGATACTGTGTACTTTCAATAAGAAGACACAAGATTTAACGATACTGTGTACTGTCAATAAGAAGACAAGAGATTTAACGATACTGTGTACTGTCAATAAGAAGACACAAGATTTAACGATACTGTGTACTGTCAATAAGAAGACACAAGATTTAACGATACTAGTGTACTGTCAATAAGAAGACACAAGATTTAACCTTCTTACTGACAGTACACAGTATCGTTAAATCTTGTGTGTTCTTATTGACAGTACACAGTATCGTTAAATCTTGTGTCTTTTTATTGATAGTAAAGATTTAACGATACTGTGTACTTACACAGTATCGTTAAATCTTGTGTCTTCTTATTGACTGTCAATAAGAACACACAAGATGTAACGATACTGTGTACTTATTGACAGTACACAGTATCGTTAAATCTTGTGTCTTCTTACTGACAGAAGACACAAGATTTAACGAT
>NW_013881882.1:0-291 GCF_000517525.1 Limulus polyphemus
AAAATGATGGTTAACAAAGTTAACAAAATCTAGTGGAAGAAGGACTAAAAAGACAGTTATGCAAGTCAACAAAATCTAGTGAAAGAAAGATGATAAAGACCATTATGAATGTTAAAATATCTAGTGTAAAAATTACTAAAAAGACAGTTATCAAAGTCGTAAATATATAATGTAAGAAGGACAAAAAACCATTATGAATGTCAAAAAATTTAGTGTAAGTAGGACTAAAAAGACCATTATGAATGTCAAAAAATCTAGTGTAAGGATTATTAAAATAATCGTTATCAAAGT
>NW_013881883.1:0-323 GCF_000517525.1 Limulus polyphemus
AAGGCTAAAGATGAGTATGGTGGTCATAAATTCTGTAACTAGAGTTACACCTAGGTGTTCATGAAGTAGTTGTGCCAAGTAAAGCTAAAGATGAGTATGGTAGTTATAAATTCGGTAACTAGAGTTACACCTAGGTGTTCGTGGAGTTGTTGTACCAAATAACGCTAACGATGAGTATGGTGGTTATAAATTCGGCAACTATAGTTACACTTAGGTGTTCCTGGAGTAGTTGTGCCAGGGAAAGCTAAAAATGAGTATGGTGGTTATAAATTCGGTTACTAGAGTTACACCTAGGTATTCGTGGAGTTGTTGTACCAAATAAC
>NW_013881884.1:0-291 GCF_000517525.1 Limulus polyphemus
ACATCTAGGTGTTCATGGAGTAGTTCTACCATGTAAGGCTAAAGATGAGTATGGTGGTTATAAATTCGGTAACTAGAGTTACACCTAGGTGATCGTTGAGTTGTTGTACCAAATAACGCTAAAGATGAGTATGGTGGTTTTAATTTCTGTAACTAGAGTTACACCTAGGTGTTCATGGAGTAGTTGTACCAAGTAAGGCTAAAGATAAGTATGGTGGTAATAAATTCCGTAACTATAGTTACACCTAGTTTTTATGGATTAGTTGTACCAAGTAAGGCTAATGATGAGTAT
>NW_013881885.1:0-338 GCF_000517525.1 Limulus polyphemus
GGATACCAACGTATTGGAGAACATTCGTAGGAGACCTACTAGGATGATTCTGGATGGTCTTGTCTAAGAAAGGATACTAACGTATTGGAGAACATTTGTAGGAGACCTACTACGATGATTCTGGATGGTCTTATCTAAGAAAGGATACTAACGTATTGGAGAACATTCGTAGGAGACCTACTAGGATGATTCTGGATGGTCTTGTCTAAGAAAGGATACTAACGTATTGGAGAAAATTTGTAGGAGACCTACTAGGATGATTCTGGATGGTCTTACCTAAGAAAGGATACTAACGTATTGGAGAACATTCGTAGGAGACCTACTAGGATGATTCTGGA
>NW_013881886.1:0-291 GCF_000517525.1 Limulus polyphemus
GAGAAATTTAAAACAAAACATTTAAAAAAAAACGGAATAGAACATGAGAGAAGTTTTGGAAAAATAATAAACTATTTATTGATCGAGGAAGATATTTTGAAAAGCCAACGAGATATGAAAGTAACTAAATTGGCCCGGCATGGTCAGGTGGTTAGGGCGCTCGACTCACAATCTGCTTGTCGTGGGTTCGAATCCCTGTCACACCAAACATGCTCGCCCTTTCTGCAGTGGGAGCATTATAATGTGACGGTGAATCCCATTATTCCTTGGTAAAAGAGTAGCCCAAGCGTT
>NW_013881887.1:0-302 GCF_000517525.1 Limulus polyphemus
TAACATAGAGTAGTATATAATGTATATTGTAATGACACCATAGTAACATAGAGTAGTATATAATGTATATTTTAATGACATCATAGTAATGGAGAGTAACATATAATGTATATTGTAATGACACCATAGTAACGGAATGTAGCGTATAATGTATATTGTAATGACACCATAGTAACGGAATGTAGCGTATAATGTATATTGTAATGACACCATAGTAACATAGAGTAGCATATAATGTATATTGTAATGACACCATAGTAACATAGAGTAACATATAATGTATATTGTAATGACACCATAGT
>NW_013881888.1:0-291 GCF_000517525.1 Limulus polyphemus
GAGTAGGAACATCAAGCCTTTGTGGCTTATATGGTTTGAATAGGAATATCAAGCCTCAGTGGTTTATATAGGTAAGAAAGTATGGTTTCAGTAGGAACGTCAAGCGTCAGTGGCTTATATCGGTTAAGAAAGTATGGTTTGAGTAGGAACATCAAGCATCAGTGGCTTATATCGGTTAAGAAAGTATGGTTTGAGTAAGAACGTCAAGCGTCGGTGGCTTATATAGGTAAGAAAGTATGGTTTGAGTAGGAACGTCAAGCCTTTGTGGCTTATATGGGTAAGAAAATATTG
>NW_013881889.1:0-287 GCF_000517525.1 Limulus polyphemus
GAACACTTAGGTTTAACTTTGGTTACCGAATTTATAACCCCCATACCCATCTTTAGCCTTAATTGGCACAACAACTCCACGAACTCCTAGGTATAACTCTAGTTACCGAATTTATAATCACCATACTCATCAATAGCCTTACTTGGTACAAAAACTCCACGAACACCTAGATGTAACTCTAGTTACCGAATTTATAACCACCATACTCATCTCTAGCCTTACTTGGTACAACTACTCCATGAACACCTAGGTGTAACTCTAGTTACGGAATTTATAACCACCATACT
>NW_013881890.1:0-289 GCF_000517525.1 Limulus polyphemus
AAGATTTAACAATACTGTGTACTGTCAATAAGAAGACACAAGATTTAACGATACTGTGTACTATCAATAACAAGCCATAAGATTTTAACGATACTGTGTACTATCAATAACAGTCCACAAGATTTAACGAAACTGTGTACTGTCAATAAGAAGACACAAGATTTAACAATACTGTGTACTGTCAATAAGAAGACACAATATTTAACGATACTGTGTACTATCAATAACAAGCCATAAGATTTAACGATACTGTGTACTATCAATAACAGGCCACAAGATTTATCAATAC
>NW_013881891.1:0-291 GCF_000517525.1 Limulus polyphemus
CACTTTAACTTAAACACACGCTATAATTCACAACGATTTACGTCACTTTATTTACGACTTGACTCGATTATCTGTCTCCGTATCTCTCTGTCTGCTATCCAATTAATTATCTCGCTTTATTTGCCGCGCTCATATACAAGAATAGAGGGCGTCTAGAATTCACTCGCCGCTTCATGAACCTTCTAGACACTTATCACGTGTTACTAGCGTCACGTGACCTCCGCTGACGTAACAGTTTTTTGTAATTTCTAGTTTTCTGCGGATAATTAATTAACCCGTAGAAAAGAGGGC
>NW_013881892.1:0-484 GCF_000517525.1 Limulus polyphemus
ACAGTAAAATCATATTAGCGTACATTTTCATAACAGATTATAAAATAACTATTGGGAATTTTGATGAACGAATACCCATTTTGAAAGTCTTACATCAAGGGCATCTTTGTATTGAAATATGAGGAAAATCAATTTTTTCAATATTTATGAAAAAACATGGACCATAGCCTAGGCTTTTCGGTGAAAATATGAATTTTTTTTGGAAAATAAAAAAATGTCCTGTTTTGACGCAAAATTAATAGTAAAATATCTGATAGTGCTTATTTCGTAGTAAATCTCAAAATTGAGACATTTTTTAGTTTTTCACGGAATATAATATTTTTCGTTGATGCTAAAACCAATTTGATCATTCCATAACCCAGGGTAAAAAAAAATCGAAAAGGTGGAGTTTATTTTCTAAAACGACGTCATGGTCTTTTAGATGTTGAGATTTTGTTTGAATAATCGTATTTTTAAAGCTATTCGTTGTTTACAATATAAGTGA
>NW_013881893.1:0-363 GCF_000517525.1 Limulus polyphemus
TATCGGTGTTGTGACATAAACATTGTTGGTATTCAGTAAAGAAGATGTTTTTTGTTGTTTATACCCGGGAACTAAGGTGTTTTAGCATGGCTTCTAGCCTCAACCTTTGTATTTAACTATAATTCAACCTATAACAACCAAAGTATTGTAGCCATAATACTCATAACTTTACTGCTATTTTTTAGTAAAAGGTAAAAGTACTTAAACAAAGTTTATTGTCAGGATGTACGTAGTTTAAAGAAGGATTATAGTCAGGATGTACACATGTTAAACAAGGTTTATTAATCAGGATGTACACGTGTTAAACAAGGTTTATTAATCAGGATGTACACATGTTAAACAAGGTTTATTAATCAGGATGTA
>NW_013881894.1:0-391 GCF_000517525.1 Limulus polyphemus
CTACTATATATATATGTGTGTGCCCCCAGTGGCACAGCGTTATGTCTGTGGACGTACAACGCTATAAACCGGGTTTCGATACCCGTGGAGGGGAAAGCACAGATAGCTCATTGTGTAGCTTTGTGCTTAACTTCAAACAAAATTTTGTACCAAGCGTCTATAATGCGATTGTTAATGTGCTGATCCTTTCTGCAACCCTTATATGTATCGCATGAATAAAAAAGTACATTTTTTCCTTATTAGAAGCATTTGTAGTTTCGATAAAATGCCTCAAATCCTTCGTATATATATTGGCATGAATAAAAAAGTCAATTTTTTCCTTATTAGAAGCATTTGTAGTTTCGATAAAATGCCTCAAATCCTTCATATATATATAGATCATTATTTTTTC
>NW_013881895.1:0-290 GCF_000517525.1 Limulus polyphemus
AAAGGAGTTATGGAACATTTTGCGTTTTGTACCAGTACTTCGTTCCATTTGGACGGATCTTCTCGAAATTTTTTCAGTAACGTTCGTTGCATACTTGCGTATTTACATGCAAAATTCTAGCCTTCTATTATCATTTTTTCCAATTTTGTGGTCGTTTTATGTTACTCTTTTATTGGCTTTTCTGAAAGCGTATGTGTACTGCAGTGAAGTCTTTTGGTTACTGATTGTTTTTCGATTTCTTGTTACCAGAGGGTCCTAAATTGATGATTCTTCACCAAATTTGGTATGTA
>NW_013881896.1:0-291 GCF_000517525.1 Limulus polyphemus
AGTAATATAAGAATTTAGTCCTTCTTTTTACTGACTAATACTTTAGTTTACCATCAGTAATATAATAATTTAGTCCTTCTTTTTACTGACCAATACTTTAGTTTACCATCAGTAATATAATAATTTAGTCCTTCTTTTTACTGACTAATACTTTAGTTTACCATCACTAATATAATAATTTAGTACTTCCTTTTACTGACTAATACTTTAGTTTACCATCAGTAATATAATAATTTAGTCCTTCTTTTTACTGACCAATACTTTAGTTTATCATCACTAGTATAATAATTT
>NW_013881897.1:0-290 GCF_000517525.1 Limulus polyphemus
GTAACTTCATAAACAGTAGAGATTTTATATTACTGGAGCTGAGTATACTATAGTATTTAGAGTTAGTTGTTGAATTATGTATATATCTAAAGTAACTTCATAAACAGTAGAGACCCTCTATTACTGGAGCTGAATATACTCAAGTATTTAGAGTTTTTAGAGTTAGTGGTTGAATTATGTTTATAACTAAAGTAACTTTATAAATAGTAAAGACACTACAGTACTGGAGCTGAGTATACTCAAGTATTTAGAGATAGTGTTTGAACTATGTATATATATATATAACTAAA
>NW_013881898.1:0-289 GCF_000517525.1 Limulus polyphemus
GTTTGTATTATTTATCGTAAATAAAACTACTAGTATTTTTCTGTAACAATGAAGTAAGTTTGTATTATTTATCGTAAATAAAACTACTAGCTATTTTTCTGTAACCATGAAGTAAGTTTGTATTATTTATCGTAAATAAAACTACTAGCTATTTTTCTGTAACAATGAAGTAAGTTTGTATTATTTATCTTAAATAAACCTAGTAGTTATTTTTCTGTAACCATGAAGTAAGTTTGTATTATTTATCGTAAATAAAACTACTAGCTATTTTTCTGTAACAATGAAGTAA
>NW_013881899.1:0-289 GCF_000517525.1 Limulus polyphemus
TGGACCGTGATAACGCCAAAGCCTGTTGCATGCACCACTTTTGGTTAACCTCACCGACCACATTTTACTCGGAAAGTCACGTCTGAGAGACGATCCACTATGTCATATGGGCTTTTCCATGGAGATGACAACTTAGGAGACTTCCCTTTGGTCTTCCTGGGATTATACAAACACACCTTGTCTCCTGGTTCAAACCTGACTTCAGTAGATCTCTTATCATAAGTTAACTTCATCGAATCAGCAGACGTTTTTAAGTTTGAACGCACTTGATGGTGGATATCATCCATCC
>NW_013881900.1:0-289 GCF_000517525.1 Limulus polyphemus
GTGTAAGCACGTCCCTGGTGTACTTTTCGCCAGTAAGGTTGCCATTGATTGTTACCAAATCCAGCCTGCAATCATGCGAGACACAGCCCCATACCATAGCTAAGCCCCCACCAAAAGGCACTGTTGGAACAATGTTTCTTGAAGTGTAAGCTGCGTTACGATGCCTCCAAACACGGGTTCGACCATCAATTACGTGGAGTAAAAATCTACTCTCGTCTGACCAGTGTATTCGTCGCCAGGTTTGAAGTTTCCAGTTCTGCCTTGCTCTGCACCAGGCCAACCTCTCCCT
>NW_013881901.1:0-231 GCF_000517525.1 Limulus polyphemus
AATATTATAATACTAACTAATATTATCCCTTATCTGATAATTAGTATTTTGTTTTTTAATTCAAGAAAAAAGTAAAGATTATAATTTACTACCAACTATGACAATGACTGATATAGAATCGCCACATCCTTGCAAATGAATGCCATATAAGATAAATTAAAAGTAGATTTCTAAAGAGACGAAAATAAACACTAGTGATAAAACGCATTGTCTGTATTTCTTATAATCCAC
>NW_013881902.1:0-290 GCF_000517525.1 Limulus polyphemus
AATAGGAGTGATCCAGTTCGAAGGAAGCCACAGGAATACGATGGGAAAGCACCATGGGAAGCATATAGAGCACAGTTTGAGCTACTGGCAAAGATGAACGGATGGACAGAGTAGCAGAAAGCAGTATATCTGGCAACGAGCTTGAAGGGACAACCACTGGAAAAACTCGGACAGTTGTCAGCAGACGACAGGCACAACTATAGAGTACTAGTGTCGGCTCTAGAACTCAGGTACGGAAACCAAAATCAGTCAGAAGTCTACAGTGCCAGGTTCAGGACGAGAGTCCGTGC
>NW_013881903.1:0-290 GCF_000517525.1 Limulus polyphemus
TGGTATTGGCAAATGGTTAGATGAACAGTGTTTGGTATTGCCTAATGGTTAGATGAACAATGTTTGGTATTGGCTAATGGTTAGATGAACAATGTTTGGTATTGGTCTAATGGTTAGATTAATAATGTTTGCTATTGGCTAATTGTTAGATGAATAATGTTTCTCATAAAATAGTAACAATGTTCGGTATTGGCTAATGGTGAGATGAACAATGTTTGGTATTGGCTAATGGTTAGATGAACAATGTTTGGTATTGACTAATGGTTAGATGAACAATGTTAGGTATTGGC
>NW_013881904.1:0-440 GCF_000517525.1 Limulus polyphemus
CAAAATGATCAGACATGATTGCTTAGTACTGACATTTAAACAAAACTTTACGTGTTTTTCAACAGGAAATAACTTTCAAAAAAGTCTGAAACTTGATCAAAGACATATATGAGGTGAAGGATATTTATGACAGTTCTTTTCCATTTGTGATTTTATACAATTATTTGGAAAAGATACAAATTCAAAACATCATCATCATTACAACTATGTGGAGTAAGCCAAGCAAAAAATAAATTAGCTTGTTCATAATATGATGCAGTTTGGAAAGTTTATCAATATAATGTTCCAGTGTTTGGAGACTGGCAAGTTAGATGATTTCACCAACCAGACTATGAACCTGATCATTTATGTTTGGCTGTATAATTCTACAACAAACATGGATGATTGATACCACTATAAAACATAGCAGTAAACAATCACACAACACACCCTGGTGGTGG
>NW_013881905.1:0-290 GCF_000517525.1 Limulus polyphemus
TACTTACTTTATAAAACTACAGTCCACATTTTACCAAATACTGGGTCTATAAAACTACAGTCCACGTTTTACTGAATACTTATTCTATATAACTACAGTCCACATTTTACTAAATACTTACTCTATATAACTACAGTCCACGTTTTACCAAATACTTACTCTATATAACTACAGTCCACGTTTTACCAAATACTTACTCTATAAATTAAATATAGAATCTAGATTAAATAAAAGTGGAAATCCCGGTAGAAATGACACTCGTAACACTGCAAAAAAACAAAACAAAACGG
>NW_013881906.1:0-290 GCF_000517525.1 Limulus polyphemus
GTTTGTTTGGTGTTGGTTGTGTTTCATAATATTGTTTGGTGTTAGTTGTATTTCATAAGATTGTTTGGTGTTGTTTGTGTTTCGTTAATTTGTTTGGTGTTGGTTGTGTTTCATAAGTCTGCCAATGATTTAATGCAATATCTATACATAATGAGTGTTTTACCATTTTTAACCAACTTCACTGAGAAGGAACTTAAAAGAACATTACAAGTATATATTCATTTTCAACAGCACACATTTTTAGAAATTAGGGAAATTGCAACGACGTTTTTAATTGCAAATGAACTAAT
>NW_013881907.1:0-290 GCF_000517525.1 Limulus polyphemus
GAGTTTGGGGAATAGCCAGAAGTCGCAAGGAGCCATACCAGGAGAGTAAGGAGCCTGTTGAAAGGAACGCGATTTTAGACAAGAGAGGACATTATGGCTGCAACGACAGCCGAGCTAAACTCCATTTCGAAAGAGGCTTTCTCGGAATGCTTCCAACAATGGTGGCACCGCTGAGAGAAGTGTGTGGAGTCCCAAGGAGACTACTTTGAGGGTGATTAGGTTTCCAACGCTCCAGGTATGCCAGTTTTTATTCCCCGGCCAAAGGTCGGATACTTTTCTCACAGGCCTCG
>NW_013881908.1:0-505 GCF_000517525.1 Limulus polyphemus
AAAAAAGAGTTATCGCGCTGCTTTCTACAAGTAAGTTGATTTCTACGTATAGTGTAAAAGTATACTATTCGTGTGTAAAAGAGTAGCCCAACAGTTGGCGGTGGGTGGTGATGACTAGCTTCCTTCCCTCTAGTCTTACACTGCTAAATTAGGGACGGCTAGCGCAGATAGCCCTCGTGTAGCTTTGCGCGAAATTCAAAAACAAGCAAACATAAACTAGTTTTTCTCATTAAGTGTAGTGGATGTTGAACCATTTTCACTTGATTATTTAAAAGAACCCACAAAGAAAGGAAAAATGTTATAACTGGTGGTTCACATACTAGCTTACCATTCACTGGTTCTTCAAAAGGACAAACAAAGTTATTTTAAATAAAAAGAAAGAAATAATATTGTTACGCCTCCAGTCGTTAGTTAATTTTCCGTAACTTCATTCCGACGAAACTTTAGCGACACAAGTCCTTTCTTAAATAAAACTGGTTTATTCTTTCCGAATACAACTTTATGA
>NW_013881909.1:0-290 GCF_000517525.1 Limulus polyphemus
AACCTGAAGTCGTACATCATGTTGTTTCTCTGTTTCTTGCTCTCTGTAAGTTATTTGTCTTAATTTTTGTGCTTGAAGTCTGGTTTGACGTTATTCGGAAGTTTCTTGTTGTCTATATCCAGTTTGCCTTGATGATTCTTACTGAACTCTGGCTTTGTACTGTTCAACAGTTTCTTGCTGTCTTTGAGTAGCCTGCCTTTCAGTTTGAGCTCGAAGTCTAACTTTACGTTGTTCCAAAGTCTATTCCTGTATTTGAGCAGCCTGTCTTGCAGCTTGTGCTTGAAGTCTTT
>NW_013881910.1:0-290 GCF_000517525.1 Limulus polyphemus
AAAAGTCACGTAAACCCCAGGTGTTTAAAAAGAATCACATTTCTTTCAATTGTTTCATTTCAGATTCCAAATCAGAGGTGTGTAAAAATAGTAAATTAAGAGGAATGCGAAAAAATTATGTAGTTCACGTGATTTTTTAAATCAAGAATGTTAAGCCTATTGGTTTCCGATGTTTCACCAACTTTCGGATTTTAAACCGTAGCTGTTTGAGTCTTATAATTAAAGTTTATATTTAAATAGCGTTTCAGAAAAACGTTGATCTCTGATCGTCAAGCTCAACTGACGAGTTC
>NW_013881911.1:0-410 GCF_000517525.1 Limulus polyphemus
GAAATCTTTATAATCTCCAGATAATTATCAAAAGTTTTTATATTTTATCTGTTATTTTCAGTAATTAATCTCTGTACAGGTTTGGTAGATTTGACCGATCTCGTAACACCATAAAAATTAGGAAATAAATATAAGTTATACATCTTTTACTCCAGATTGAACACAAATTATAACATGAAAACATAAATGTTTAGACTAAATAGCTTAAGTCTCATAACATTATACAGAAATATATATTTATTATATTGACGTTTCACCCATGCCTGGCTTGCAATACAGAAGTTACAATGACGTGGCTCATGTGCACTCATGTTACCATATCTAATAACATAAAACTGACCTTTGGTCTGTACAAAGTAACTTGTCTTGGCTGTGTTTTAGCAGACTAGTATTTTGTAAAATACAGTCAC
>NW_013881912.1:0-411 GCF_000517525.1 Limulus polyphemus
ATCTCTATTTCTCTTTAATATGCACTAATAATTATGAAAAAAACAGAGATTTTTAAAACTGTCAGATTTGTCATATTTATTCGTTTACGAGATGTGTGCGTAGCTGACATTTTAACACATCGTGCGTAGCTGACATTTTAACACACAATACTTATGGTTGTACGCTAGTGGAGTTTATAGCACAGGCTCTCCTAACTCCATTTCTGGAGTCCTGTCCAGTACTTTTGTCAGTGCGCAGCTCCTATTCTCGAACTACTGACAGCAAGAAGGCAACTATTCGGCATTAGCCTACTGTTATTTTGTATATATATGGGTTATTTAATTATTTATCAATTAATTCTTACTTTATTAATGCGCCCTATCGTTATTAATGTCTACTGTTATTATATATATATATATATATATATGTGG
>NW_013881913.1:0-407 GCF_000517525.1 Limulus polyphemus
GTTATACATGTGTATAGATTATTGATATTTTGAAATTAGTTCTTGAAAGTTATTTTTCCTAAAACATAGAACAGTAAATAAAGAAGTAAAGCAAACAATTATCTCTTTTAGTCAGGACCTTTGTACTCGGTTGCTGCTTGACGTAGGTTGCTAAGCCTTTAAAAATTTTGCACGTGGAAGATATGAAACAAAATATTTTTTTATGTTTTAAATATACTTTTTTATATATACTACAAAATCATAAATTACTACATCAATACCATAGAATTCTAGTATAATTTATCAAACTTAGTAACTAAGCTGTATTTGGGTCTAAAAAAATTAAATTTTGAGCAGACTAAAGACACAACCCACCTCATTGAAATCTTGGTTCAAAAGAAAGAAATGGCACTAGGTACGTTAGAAAG
>NW_013881914.1:0-289 GCF_000517525.1 Limulus polyphemus
TAACTTCTGGATCCCGGTCAATCTCAGGTTAACTTCTGGGTCCTGGTCCATCTCAGGGTAACTTCTGGATCCTGGTTAATCTCAGGTTAACTTCTGGATCCTGGTCCATCTCAGGTTAACTTCTGGATCCCGGTCAATCTCAGGTTAACTTCCAGCCATCAACTGTACTCATTTCACTGGAGCGTTTTGCTCAAGGACACGATGACAAGACTCGAAGCCGCTAGCATTTGTTTATGGGTCCAAAACACTAACTCTTGGGCCACGCCGCCCCCGTTTATTTGATATCCCA
>NW_013881915.1:0-290 GCF_000517525.1 Limulus polyphemus
CCATCTCTTGTCGCTTTGCTGGAGCTATTCTACTCGAGGGATCTTTATTGGATGGTGATTGCCTGTGTTTATTCTGTGCTCCACAAGGTCTGTGCAGCCAAGGTCATGATCTCCTTTTGAAAAGACGTCTGTATAATTCGCTAAGAGTTCTCTAACCCGAAGAGCCTGTGATGATGGCAAATGGGCTATGCTCTTCTTATAGAGGTTAGTTAAGTGTTCTGGGAGAGGATGTCTTTTCTTTATGGTTGTATTTCTTGCCTTAACATTGACTGGCTCTACCTCCTGACACA
>NW_013881916.1:0-290 GCF_000517525.1 Limulus polyphemus
TAAGTAACATTTTACACTGCCTCGAACCTGATCCAACGTGAGAACATTAGTTGCTGAACAAATAAGTCTTAACCAGAAATAAGAATAAGGTAAAGTCTGAAAATATCGTTAACAGCGAGGGTACTCAACTGATGACGTTTGTTTTTACTTGTTACAAGTAAAAACATAAGGAAAGTATTTTTAATGGGCTCATCATCTGGATAGTTTTTAGTTTTGATATTCTAGCAGGTAGTTTGCTTTGATCATAAGTTAACATTAGATATTCGTAATGACTACTATATATAACAACG
>NW_013881917.1:0-290 GCF_000517525.1 Limulus polyphemus
ATGACATCATCCAGGTACACTAGGGCTATCCTCCATTGTAAGCCTTCCAGTACTCTTTCCATCAGCCTTTCAAATGTTGCTGAAGCATTGCTAAGCCCGAATGGCATCACACGGTATTCCCAGAGACCTTGGCCATAACTAAATACAGTCTTAGGTTTATCTGCTTCAGCCATTTTCACTTGATGGAAATCCGATTTTAAGTCCAGAGTGGAAAATCACCTGGCTCCACTTAGGGCATCAAGAGTATCATCAATTCTTGGCAGTGGGTATGAGGTTTTTTGGGTTATACT
>NW_013881918.1:0-290 GCF_000517525.1 Limulus polyphemus
TATAGTTAGAGAGACAGTTAAACTGTATTTACGTCTTACTTTTATATTTTAGTTAATTATGTATTATGTTTGTTTTAAAAATCGTATTTGAACAGTCTTGTTTTGGTAACGTATGTCTGTAAGAATCTGATAATACATGAAGAATTTGAAAGGAAAAAAAAACTATAAATGAAAAGATAAAGACTTCAAATTACACATATAAGAAAAATATTAGCTAAAGACGCTATCATTAGTTTATTAACAAAGGTCTTTTCAGATAAGAGATATAGCAAAAAACGTATGTAGAGTTT
>NW_013881919.1:0-290 GCF_000517525.1 Limulus polyphemus
GCTGCACTGTTTACTGTGCTTGTATCTGTTAGCTCCTGTGTCTACTGCACTGTTTACTGTGCTTATCTCTGTTAGCTCCTGTGTCTACTGCACTGTTTACTGTGCTTATCTCTGTTAGCTCCAGTGTCTGCTGCACTGTTTACTGTGCTTATCTCTGTTAGCTCCTGTGTCTGCTGCACTGTTTACGGTGCTTATATCTGTTAGCTCCTGTATCTGCTGCACTGTTTACTGTGCTTATATCTGTTAGCTCCTGTGTCTGCTGCACTGTTTACTGTATTTATATCTGTTAG
>NW_013881920.1:0-289 GCF_000517525.1 Limulus polyphemus
AGAGCTTGACTCTGGCTCTCTGTTTCACTACTAGTGGAGACGTGTATCTACGGTGTGGTTTTTAGAGCTTGACTCTGGCTCTCTGTTTCACTACTAATGGAGACGTGTATCTACGGTGTGGTTTTCAGAGCTTGACTCTGGCTCTCTGTTTCACTACTTGTGGAGACGTGTATCTACGGTGTGGTTTTTAGAGCTTGACTCTGGCTCTCTGTTTCACTACTAATGGAGACGTGTATCTACGGTGTGGTTTTTAGAGCTTGACTCTGGCTCTCTGTTTCACTAGTAGTGG
>NW_013881921.1:0-290 GCF_000517525.1 Limulus polyphemus
AAGGTAACAATAGCTACTATCCAAGCTGAATGAATTGTAAGGTAACACTAGCTACTATCCAAGCTGGATGAATTGAAAGTTAACACTAGCTACTGTTCAAGCTGAATGAATTGTAAGGTAGTACTAGCTACTATCCAAGCTGAAAGAATTGTACGGTAATAATAGCTACTATCCTATCTGGATGAATTTTAAGGTAACACTAGCTACTATCCAAGCTGAACGAATTGTAAGGTAACACTAGCTACTATCCAAGCTGAATGAATTGTAAGGTAACACTAGTACTATCCAAG
>NW_013881922.1:0-290 GCF_000517525.1 Limulus polyphemus
AATAAGAAGACACAAGATTTAACAAAACTGTGTACTGTCAATAAGAAGACACACGATTTAACAATACTGTGTACTATCAATAAAAAAACACAAGATTTAACAATACTGTGTGCTATCAATAAGAAGACACAAGATTTAACAAAACTGTGTACTGTCAATCAGAAGACACACGATTTAACAATACTGTGTACTATCAATAAAAAAACACAAGATTTAACGATACTGTGTACTGTCAATAAGAAAACACAAGATTTAACGATACTATGTACTTTCAATAAGAAGACAACACG
>NW_013881923.1:0-290 GCF_000517525.1 Limulus polyphemus
ATTGTAAAGTTCTGTAAAATGGATGGTGCTATATGGGTATTATAGAGTTATTTATAATAGATGGTAATATGTGGGTATTGTAGAGTTCTGTAAAATAGATAGTACTATATGGGTGTTATAGAGTTCTGTAAAATAGATGGTACTATACGGGTATTGTAGAGTTCTGTAAAATGGATGGTGCTATATGGGTATTATAGAGTTATTTATAATAGATGGTGCTATAGGGGTATTATAGAGTTAATTAAAATGGATGGTACTATATGGGTATTATAGAGTTCTGTAAAATGGAT
>NW_013881924.1:0-290 GCF_000517525.1 Limulus polyphemus
AACTTAGGCACTATTTACTACATGATTAAAAACAACTATATCCATATTAGAAGACAACTTAGGCACTATTTACTACATGATTAAAAACAACTATATCCATATTAGAAGACAACCTTGGCACTCTTTACTACATGATTAAAAACAACTATATCCATATTAGAAGACAACCTTGGCACTATTTACTACATGATTAAAAACAACTATATCCTAATTAGAAGACAACTTGGCACTATTTACTACATGATTAAAAACAACTATATCCATATTAGAAGACAACCTTGGCACTATTT
>NW_013881925.1:0-290 GCF_000517525.1 Limulus polyphemus
GTACTCTATGATTCACAAAAATCACCATTTGATATACTTATCGACAAAATTCAACATTTGGTACACTATCATTCCCAAAAATCACCATATGTTATACTTTTCGACAAGATTCACCATCTGGTACACTATGATTCACCATATGTTATACGTATCGACAAGATTTATCATCTAGTACTCTATGATTCACCATATTTTATACATATCGACAAGATTCATCATCTGGTACACTATGATTCACCATATGTTATACTTATCGACAAGATTTATCATCTGGTACACTATGATTCAAC
>NW_013881926.1:0-290 GCF_000517525.1 Limulus polyphemus
AGCAAAGTTGATGTTTGGTTGGGAACTTTGGTTGCCATTGCCCACCTTATGAAGAGTTGCCTGAAAATCTGTCAGAGTTTGTGAAAGTGTTATCGGAAAGGATGGATGATATTCACCATCAAGTGCGTTCAAACTTGAAAACGTCTGCTGATTCGATGAGGTTATCTTATGATAAGAGATCTACTGAAGTCAGCTTTGCACCAAGAGACAAGGTTGTATAATCCCAGGAAGACCAAAGGAAAGTCTCCTAAGTTGTCTTCTTCATGGGAAGGCCCATATGACATAGTGGA
>NW_013881927.1:0-290 GCF_000517525.1 Limulus polyphemus
CAGTTTTCCATTAGATATTTTTGAATTTGAAAACGTGTTATTAGTTTTCTTTCACTCGATTTTTTCGACTTTTATAACTGTCTTTTTAGGCCTTCTTAGATTAGTTATTTTCAACTTTGATAGCGGTATTTTTAGTCTTTCTTAAACTATATTTTAATGACTTTCATAATTCTATTTTAATCCTTCTTAAACTATATTTTGTCGACTGTTATAAAGGTATTTTAGTTTTCCTTCCGCCAGATTATGTTGACATTGATATGGGTCGTATTAGTCAGTTTTCAACTATATTT
>NW_013881928.1:0-287 GCF_000517525.1 Limulus polyphemus
ATGGGAAAGTGACGACCTGGCAAACAGTTATACCGAGAAAGGTACGGGAAGTTGTGCTGCGTCAATCCCATGATACTTTAACAGGAGGACATCTCGGAGTTAAGAAGACATTGAGTCACCTACGACAGAGATTTTACTGGATAGGTATGAGACAAGATGTGGAAGAATGGTGCAGAACATGCAGTACATGTTGTGCTAAAAGGGGACGTAAACATAAGGGACGTGCTCCAATGAAGTTATATCAAGTTGGCACACCAATGGAAAGAGTAGTTGTTGACATTGCTGAT
>NW_013881929.1:0-289 GCF_000517525.1 Limulus polyphemus
TTTAATGTTGGTCTTTGAAATTGGTATGTTACTACTTTTTTAAATGTAGTTAATATCTAATGTTGTTTAATATTGGTCTTTGACACCGGTATGTTACTACCTGTTTAAATGCCGTTAATATCTACTGTTGTTTAATGTTGGTCTTTGACACTGGGATGTTACTACATGTTTAAATGTCGTTAATATCTACTGTTGTTTAATGTTGGTCTTTGACACTGGTATATTACTAACTGTTTAAATGTCGTTAATATCTACTGTTGTTTAAAGTTTTTTTTGACACTGTTATGTT
>NW_013881930.1:0-288 GCF_000517525.1 Limulus polyphemus
TGTTTATTATTTGTTAATGTAAACTTTTGGTTGGTTTGTGAATGTCATGTCCTTGTTTATTATGTTGTTAATGTAAACTTTTGGTTGGTTTGTTAATGTAAACTTTTGGTTGGTTTGTGAATGTCATGTCCTTGTTTATTATGTTGTTAATGTAAACTTTTGGTTGGTTTGTTAATGTAAACTTTTGGTTGGTTTGTGAATGTCATGTCCTTGTTTATTATTTGTTAATGTAAACTTTTGGTTGGTTTGTGAATGTCATGTCCTTGTTTATTATTTGTTAATGTAAAC
>NW_013881931.1:0-290 GCF_000517525.1 Limulus polyphemus
AAGGCAATACGTAGAAACCAGTGAGATCCTGACTACTTTAGTATGAACGGATAATATAATATATACACATTATAGAATAATTAAAGGCAATACGTAGAAACCAGTGTTATCCTGACTACTTTAGTATGAACGGATAATATAATATATATACACATTATAGAATAATTAAAGGCAATACGTAGAAACCAGTGAGATCCTGACTACTTTAGTATGGATAATATAATATACACATTATAGAATAATTAAAGGCAATACGTAGAAACCAGTGAGATCCTCACTACTTTAGTATG
>NW_013881932.1:0-290 GCF_000517525.1 Limulus polyphemus
GATATGTTATAGACGTGGTACATGAAGCTTTACATGTGATATGTTATAGACGTGGTACATGAAGCTTTACATGTGATATGTTATAGACGTGGTGCATGAAGCTTTACATGTGATATGTCATAGACGTGGTACATGAAGCTTTACATGTGATATGTTATAGGTGTGGTGCATGAAGCTTTACATGTGATATATTATAGACGTGGTACACGAAGCTTTACATGTGATATGTTATAGACGTGGTGCATGAAGCTTTACATGTGATATATTATAGACGTGGTACATGAAGCTTT
>NW_013881933.1:0-291 GCF_000517525.1 Limulus polyphemus
ACCTGGTAACACCTTCATGCAGTGTCCAAGAACATGTTCTATGGTTGAGAACAGAGCTGTCATCTGGTAACACCTTCATGTAGTGTGCAAGAACATGGTTCTACGATTGAAAACAGAGCTGTTACCTGGTCACACCTTCATGCAGTGTGCAAGAACATGTTCTATGATTGAAAACAGAGCTGTCACCTGGTAACACCTTCATGCAGTGTGCAAGAACATGTTCGATGGTTGAGAACAGAGCTGTCACCTGGTAACACCTTCTGTAGAGTGTAAGAACATGTTCTATGATTG
>NW_013881934.1:0-290 GCF_000517525.1 Limulus polyphemus
ATGGCCATTTACTCATTTTTATCCAAAATTTTTTACAGAACAGGCGATTCCAAGTCCGTGTGGGTTCTACTCTTTCCCATTCCTTCTCACAGGAACTTGGAGTCCCTCAGGGCTGTGTCTTGAGTGTCACACTTTTTAGTGTTAAAATTAATGCCATCACTGCAAAACTTCCTCCGACTGTTGCAAATAAGCTCTATGTCGACGACTTCCACATCTCGTGCCAGTCATCGAACATGAGGTTTATTAAGCGGCAGCTTCAGACTGCCCTCAATCGATTGTTGACATGGACC
>NW_013881935.1:0-290 GCF_000517525.1 Limulus polyphemus
ATAAGGAAGTGTATATTAATAAGCTACATAGAAACACTTAAAACAAGCTGCAATGGAATGGAATGGCTTGGATAGATATGGAAGTGTATACTAATAAGCTACATAGAAACACTTAAAACAAGCTGCAATGGAATGGAATGGTTTGGATAGATATGGAAGTGTATGTTAATAAGCTACATAGAAACACTTAAAACAAGCTGCAATGGAATGGCATGGCTTGGATAGATATAGAAGTGTATATTAATAAGCTACATACAAACACTTAAAACAAGCTGCAATGGAATGGAATG
>NW_013881936.1:0-289 GCF_000517525.1 Limulus polyphemus
CAAGATGCTACAGTTCGTTGGATGTGTCCATCTCTTAGTTGCTTGGTATCTTGCCAAAGTTCTTTGAGCTGCATCCTTAGAAACTTGTATTCAAGATGCTCCAGTTCGTTTGGATGTGTCCACCTTTTAGTTGTTTGATATCTTTCCAAAGTTCTTTGGATTGCATCCTTAGAGATTTGTATTCAGGATACTACAGTTCGTTCGATGTGTCCACCTGTGAGTTGTTTGATATCTTTCCAAAGTTCTTTGGATTGCATCCTTAGAGATTTGTATTCAAGATGCTACAGTT
>NW_013881937.1:0-289 GCF_000517525.1 Limulus polyphemus
AGTCTAATTCTGTACTGGTGGTCCAGTCATATTCAACCGTCTAACTCTGTATTGGTAGTCCAGTCATATTCATCCGTCTAATTCTGTACTGGTAGTCCAGTCACATCCATCCGTCTAATTCTGTACTGGTAGTCCAGTCACATTCAACCGTCTAATTATGTACTGGTAGTCAAATCACATTCAACCGTCTAATTCTGTACTGGTAGTCCAGTCACATTCAACCGTCTAATTCTGTACTGGTAGTCCAGTCACATTCAACCGTCTAATTCTGTACTGGTAGTCCAGTCAC
>NW_013881938.1:0-284 GCF_000517525.1 Limulus polyphemus
AGAGAGAGAGTGTGTAACAATATAGAAGCCTTGCTAATCCACTCATCATAGTGTCATTTAATTAATTTACCCAACAGAGAGAGAGTGTGTAACAATAGAGAAGCCTTGCTAATCCACTCATCATAGTGTCATTTAATTAATTTACCCAACAGAGAGAGAGAGAATGTGTAACAATATAGAAGCGTTGCTATTCACAGAAGTATTGAATAATGTGTTCAAGAATCAATAATCTTGAATGTCTCGAGAAATTCATGATTTGAATGATCAAATCGATTATATTTTAC
>NW_013881939.1:0-289 GCF_000517525.1 Limulus polyphemus
AAACAAAGCTACAGGTTGATGGCTACCATAACTCAAACAAAGCTACAGAAAATGACTACCATAACTCAAACAAAGCTACTGTTTGATGGCTACCATAACTCCAACAAAGCTACAGGTGATGACTACCATAACTCAAACAAAGCTACAGGTGATGTTACCACAACTCGAACAAAGCTACAGGTGATGACCTACCATAACTCAACAAAGCTACAGTGATGACTACCATAACTCAAACAAAGCTATAAGTCAAGACTACCATAACTCAAACAAAGCTAAGGGTGATGACTAC
>NW_013881940.1:0-289 GCF_000517525.1 Limulus polyphemus
CTGGTTTTAAATTAGATACTCTGCTGGTTTTAGATTGGATAATCTGCTGGTTTTAAATTGGATAATCTGCTGGTTTTAGATTTGATACTCTGCTGGTTTTAGATTGGATAATCTGCTGGTTTTAGATTGGATACTCTGCTGGTTTTAGATTAGATACTCTGCTGGTTTTAGATTGGATAATCTGCTGGTTTTAGATTAGATACTCTGCTGGTTTTAGATTGGATAATCTGCTGGTTTTAGATTTGATACTCTGCTGGTTTTAGATTGGATAATCTGCTGGTTTAGATTG
>NW_013881941.1:0-289 GCF_000517525.1 Limulus polyphemus
AAAAACTTCTGATTAAAATTCACAATGATATACATATATATATGGTAAAAAAACTTCTGATTAAATATTCACATCGTAATATGGTAAATAAAAACTTCTGAGTAAACATTTACAACGATATATATATGGCAATTAAATCTTGTGATTAAACATTTAGACCGATATATAGATGGTAAATAAAATATTCTTATTAAAAATTCACAACGATACATATATATATGTTAAATAAAAACTTCTGATGAAACATTTTCAACGATATATATATATATGTATATATATATATATGTAT
>NW_013881942.1:0-291 GCF_000517525.1 Limulus polyphemus
GGAACTATTACTATAATATCATAATTTTTTTTTACTAAATTGCAAGTATAGGCCACTCTCTCTTTCTCTGCCAGCAAAGTGTAACTAAATGGATATAACTTAAGCATAATAACATTATCTTGCACTTTTATTATTTTTTTCTAAACTCTACTATAACAGCAATCACGTTTATACTAGTCCTTATAGTTTTATAGTACTTTAAAAAAATAGTCGGTACTTATAAAGATCATGCGCATACTACTTTAAATGTTTCTTACTATATACTTAACGTTTCGCAATGTTTTATACTTC
>NW_013881943.1:0-289 GCF_000517525.1 Limulus polyphemus
AACACCTACACACTATATATAGGGATTCTAGTTTCTAAACGGGTTCATGAAGTACGCTAATATGAGGGCCTCTCATCAGGGAGACATTTTAAATATATATTTCGATATAATAATAATAAAACAACACCTACACACTATCTATAGGGATTCCAGTTTCTAAACGGGTTCATGAAGTACGCTAATATGAGGGCCTCTCACCAGGGAGACGTTTTAAATATATATTACGATATAATAATAATAAAACAACACCTACACACTATCTATAGGGATTCCAGTTTCTAAACGGGTT
>NW_013881944.1:0-290 GCF_000517525.1 Limulus polyphemus
ATTATAATTTCCATGTTACGTTTGCCACTATTAATAACTATAGAATGATTATCGCCTTTTTACCATTTGTATAAAATAAAGGTAAAAAATAAGTTACGTAATATTGAAAATATTTTAAGTTATGTCTAGTTTTTTAACATACAAACTAAGTTCTCGTTTATAAGAAGTAAATATCTTGTATTGAAAAAAACATATATATATAAGTTAAAAAAGTACCTGGCAAGCTGGGGCAACGTTTTACATCTGTTTGTAATTAATTACAAAGCTACACAAAGAGTTATCTGTGCTCT
>NW_013881945.1:0-290 GCF_000517525.1 Limulus polyphemus
ATAAATCCTGTATCTTCTTATTGACAGGACACAGTATTTTTAAATCTTGTGTCTTCTTATTGACAGTACACAGTATTGATCAATCCTGTATCTTCTTATTGACAGGACACAGTATCGTTAAATCTTGTGTCTTCTTATTGACAGTACACAGTATTGATAAACTCTTTTTATTCTTATTGACAGGACACAGTATTTTTAAATTATGTTTCTTCTTATTGAAAGTACACAGTATTGATAAATCCTGTATCTTCTTATTGATAGGACACAGTATTGATAAATCCTGTATCTTC
>NW_013881946.1:0-289 GCF_000517525.1 Limulus polyphemus
TTATTTCTGAAAACACAAGGAATGACAAACTTTTCCTAAATTATACATAAATTATCAAAAACAATAATTTAAACATTTTTTGCTTAAACTTCATTTCTTCCTTTCACTGATACATAAATACCAGAACTCCCAATTTTGTATCGATCCATATTTATTCTATCTTAACGAAATATCTTGATACCCACCATAGTTTATCAGGTTGATAACCAGCATAGTTTATGAGGTTGATACCCAGCGTAGTTTATCAGGTTGTTAGCCACATAGTTTATGAGGTTGATACCCAGCATAG
>NW_013881947.1:0-290 GCF_000517525.1 Limulus polyphemus
CAATATCTCAGTTTGTGTTCACTTTGGAGCACAATATCTCAGTTTATGTTCAATTTGGAGTAAAATATCTCAATTTATGTTCACTTTGGAGCACAATATCTCAGTTTATGTTCAATTTGGAGTACAATATCTCAGTTTATGTTCACTTTGGAGTACAATATCTCAGTTTATGTTCACTTTGGAGTACAAGATCTCAGTTTATGTTCACTTTGGAGTACAATATCTCAGTTTGTGTTCACTTTGGAGCACAATATCTCAGTTTATGTTCAATTTGGAGTAAAATATCTCAA
>NW_013881948.1:0-289 GCF_000517525.1 Limulus polyphemus
ACTTGAATAAATGATGATGATCAGTATTGTGATCAGAAATTGAATAAATGATGATGATCAGTATTGTGATCAGAAAGTGTATAAATGATGATGATCAGTATTGTGGACAGAAATTGAATAAATGATGATGATCAGTATTGTGGTCAGAAATTGAATAAATGATGATGATCAGTATTGTGGTCAGGATTTGTATAAATGATGATGATCAGTTTTGGGTCAGGACTTGAATAAATGATGATGATCAGTGTTGCTGTCAGAAATTGAATAAATGATGATGATCAGTATTGTG
>NW_013881949.1:0-290 GCF_000517525.1 Limulus polyphemus
ATCTTGAAATTGACGTCAATATTATGATTTATAATTTCTGAAGCCTATACCTTGAAATTGACGTCAATATTATAATTTATAAGTTCTGAAGCTTATATCTTGAAATTGACGTCAATATTATGATTTATAACTTCTGAAGCCTATACCTTGAAATTGACGTCAATATTATAATTTATAAGTTCTGAAGCTTATATCTTGAAATTGACGTCAATATTATGAGTTGTAATTTCTGAAGCTTATACCTTCAAATTGATGTCAATATTATGATTTATAATTTCTGAAGCTTGTAC
>NW_013881950.1:0-290 GCF_000517525.1 Limulus polyphemus
TACAACACCGTAGTATTATCAACCACTGTTTAAAACCTACAACACCGTAGTATTATCAACCACTGTTTAAAATCTACAACACCGTAGTATTATCAACCACTGTTTAAAACCTACAACACCGTAGTATTATCAACCACTGTTTAAAATCTACAACTCCCGTAGTATTATCAAGCACTGTTTAAAACCTACAACACCCGTAGTATTACCAATCGCTGTCTAAAACCTACAACACCCATAGTATTACCAATCGCTGTCTAAAACCTACAACACCAGTAGTATTATCAACCGCT
>NW_013881951.1:0-290 GCF_000517525.1 Limulus polyphemus
GTTACTGCTTATTTAGATGAGGGCAAGGGTGTAGATTTGGTGTATCTGGGTTCTCAGAAACCATTTGACAAGGTACCACATAAAAAGCTTGTAAAAATATCTTTATAGGTGTAGGGGATAAGTTAGCTAATTACATAGAAGAGTGGGTGGATGGAAGAAAGCAGAGGGTTGTTATAGATGGAGTTCAATCAAACTGGATTGATGTCACAAATAGGGTACATTAGGGCTCAGTCTTAGGACCTTTGCTGTTTTTGACTTACATTAGTGACGTAGATGAAGGAATGATCAAT
>NW_013881952.1:0-289 GCF_000517525.1 Limulus polyphemus
ATCAGCTTCGAGTTGGTCACATGCATGTATGTAGTCAAAATCAGCTTCGAGTTGGTCACATGTATGTATGTAGTCCAATTCAGCTTCGAGTTGGTCACATGCATATATGTAGTCAAAATCAGCTTCGAGTTGGTCACATGCATGTATGTAATCAAAATCAGCATTGAGTTGGTCACATGCATGTATGTAGTCAAAATCAGCTTCGAGTTGGTCACATGCATGTATGTAGTCAAAATCAGCTTCGAGTTGGTCACATGCATGTATGTAGTCCAATTCAGCTTCGAGTTGG
>NW_013881953.1:0-289 GCF_000517525.1 Limulus polyphemus
GCCCACTCCGGTGACTTCAGGGGTTATGACGCCAGAATTCAAGGTCCGAGCCCTGCAGTGGATACTGCTCAGATAGCTCTCGTTTCTCATGCGGAGGACATAACATACTGCCCACTCCGGTGACTTCAGGGGGTTATGACGCCAGAATTCAAGGTCCGAGCCCTGCAGTGGACACTGCTCAGATAGCTCTCGTTTCTCATGCGGAGGACATAACATACTGCCCACTCCGGTGACTTCAGGGGGTTATGACGCCAGAATTCAAAGTCCGAGCCCTGCAGTGGACACTGCT
>NW_013881954.1:0-290 GCF_000517525.1 Limulus polyphemus
CAATGCTAGAATCCAAGTTTCGATCCCTATAGTGGGCAGACCACAGATAGCTCATTGTGTAGTTTTGTGCTTAACTACAAACAAACAAGCAAACATCAAATATATAAACAAACAAACAAACAATCGATCTTTACGTTCCAGTGCGATATGTTTCATGTGTAGTTACAAAACTAGTCTTTGATCGACTTGTTTCATCTGTAGTTACAAAACTAGTCTTTGATCGACTTGTTTCATCTGTAGTTACAAAACTGGTCTTTGATCGACTTGTTTCATCTGTAGTTACAAAACTG
>NW_013881955.1:0-290 GCF_000517525.1 Limulus polyphemus
GCAATCACAAGCATGTACACTTGCAGATTACACATGTAATTTATTATACATTGTTATACTGATTCATACATACTACTATAAGTCTTGTCTATTGGGTTGTCAAGAAATTAATGTCACTTTTTTTTAGATGAAAAACCCAAACGACATATATCAAAACAAAACATTTATTAAATGAAATAATCTCCATTCTTATCAATGATGCTTTTCCATCTTACAATCAGGTTGTTAATGCCCTGATTAAAGAAATCATTTGGCTTTGAAGCGAAAAACATGTTGATGTCCTCTTTAAC
>NW_013881956.1:0-235 GCF_000517525.1 Limulus polyphemus
GGACACAGTATTGTTAAATCTTGTGTCTTCTTTTTGACAGTACACAGTATTGATAAATCCTGTATCTTCTTATTGACAGGACACAGTATTGATAAATCTTGTGTCTTCTTATTGACAGTACACAGTATCGTTAAATCTTGTGTCTTCTTATTGACAGTACACAGTATTGATAAATCCTGTATCTTCTTATTGACAGGACTCAGTATTGTTAAATCTTGTGTCTTTTTACTGACAG
>NW_013881957.1:0-290 GCF_000517525.1 Limulus polyphemus
TGTCTCAATAGCTGTTGACCTCCCTATCTTCAGTCATTGATCTTTCAGTGATTTTATTTGCCTCAATAGCTGTTGATCTCCCTACTTTCAGTTACAGATCTTTCAACGTTTTTGTTTGTCTCAATAGCTGTTGACCTCCATTTCTTCAGCCATTGATCTTTCAGTGTTTTTATTTGCCTCAATAGCTGTTGACCTCCCTACTTTCACTTACAGATCTTTTAACGTTTTTGTTTGTCTCAATAGCTGTTGACCTCCCTTTCTTCAGTCATTGATCTTTCAGTGATTTTATT
>NW_013881958.1:0-287 GCF_000517525.1 Limulus polyphemus
ACGTAGAAACATTATAAGATACAGGAAGGTGAGCCTTAATAACATTGTTACTTTTGTAGAAACGACGTAAAACATTATAAGATACAGGAAGGTGAACCTTAATAACATTGTTACTTTTGTAGAAACGACGTAAAACATTATAAGATACAGGAAGGTGAACCTTAATAACATTGTTACTTTTATGAAAACGACGTAGAAACATTATAAGATACAGGAAGGTGAGCCTTAATAACATTGTTACTTTTATGAAAACGACGTAGAAACATTACAAGATACAGGAATGTGAA
>NW_013881959.1:0-289 GCF_000517525.1 Limulus polyphemus
ATCGTCAAGTGGATAGCGACTAAGCTTGAGTATGTATATATAATACCCATCGTCAAGCGGATAGCGACTAAACTTGAGTATGTATGTATAATACCCATCGTCAAGTGGATAGCGACTAAACTTGAGTATGTATGTATGTATAATACCCATCGTCAAGCGGATAGCGACTAAACTTGAGTATGTATGTATGTATGTATAATACCCATCGTCAAGTGGATAGCGACTAAACTTGAGTATGTATGTTCAGTACACATCGTCAAGTGGTTAGCGACTAAACTTGAGTATGTAG
>NW_013881960.1:0-291 GCF_000517525.1 Limulus polyphemus
CTAGTTTACGAATTTTTAACCCCCATACTCATCTTTAGCGTTATTTGGTACAACAACTCCATGAACACCTAGACGTAGCTCTAGTTTCCGAATTTACAACAACCGTACTCATCTTTAGCGTTATTTGGTACAACTAATCCATGAACACCTAGGTGTGACTCAAGTTACAGAATTTATAACCACCATACACATCTTTAGCCTTTTTTGGTACAACTACTCCATAAACACCTAGGTGTAATTCTAGTTTCCGAATTTGTAACCACCATACTCATCTTTAGCCTTTCTTGGTAC
>NW_013881961.1:0-290 GCF_000517525.1 Limulus polyphemus
ACCCATTGATTTATCCACTTTATGAACAAGTTTGGAAGAACTGTTCACCCTTTGATTTATCCACATTATGAACAAGATTGGAAGAACTGTTCACCCCTCGATTTATCCACATTATGAACAAGATTGGAAAAACTGTTCACCCCTTGATTTATCCACATTATGAACAAGATTGGGAGAACTGTTCACCCCTTGATTTATCCACATTATGAACAAGATTGGAAAAACTGTACACCCCTTGATTTATCTACATTATGAACAAATTTGGAAGAATTGTTCACCCCTTGATTTAT
>NW_013881962.1:0-290 GCF_000517525.1 Limulus polyphemus
TATCAAGGCAGAACAGGAGAAAGACCAAGATTTGAACCCAATAAATGATTTTCTGAAAGCAAGTGTTTTGCACCCTGCTTGGGAGAAGGTGTCTAGTCTAAGCCCCGTGACAAAGAACTACTGTGCACAATGGGACCAGTTGAAACTTGAAGATGGTATTCTTCTCCGGAGATGGGAAATGTTGCGTCAATCCCATGATACTGTAACAGGAGGACATCTCGGAGTTAAGAAAACATTGAGTCACCTACGACACAGATTTTACTGGATAGGTATGAGGCCAGATGTGGAAG
>NW_013881963.1:0-283 GCF_000517525.1 Limulus polyphemus
GGATGGAACAGAGGAGCAGAAAGCTGTATATCTGGCAACGAGCTTGAAGGGACAACCACTGGAAATACTTGGACAGTTGACAGCAGCCGACAGACACAATTATAGAACACTGGTGTCGGCTTTCGAACTCATGTATGGAACCCAAAACCAGTCAGAAGTCTACAGGGCCAGGTTCAGGACGAGAGTCCGTGCTAAAGGGGAGAGCCTACAAGAGCTGGAACAGGACTTGGGGAGCATGGCACACAAGGCCTACCCAACTGCACCACCCGATCTCCTCAAGTTG
>NW_013881964.1:0-346 GCF_000517525.1 Limulus polyphemus
GTTTGAGTTATGGTAGTCATCAATCTGTATCTTTGTTTGAGTTATGGTAGTCATCACCTGTAGCTTTGTTTGAGTTATGGTAGCCATCAAACTGTAGCTTTGTTTGAGTTATGGTAGTCACTTCTGTAGCTTTGTTTGAGTTATGGTAGCCATCAACCTGTAGCTTTGTTTGAGTTATGGTAGTCATCACCTGTACCTTTGTTTGAGTTAGGGAAATATCACCTGTAGCTTTGTTTGAGTTATGGTAGTCATCAACCTGTAGCTTTGTTGGAGTTTTGGTAGTCATCAAACTGTAGCTTTGTTTGAGTTATGGTAGTATCACCTGTAGCTTTGTTTGAGTTATGGT
>NW_013881965.1:0-279 GCF_000517525.1 Limulus polyphemus
AGCTTCCAATTGGTTATTCATGTGATATATAGAAGTAAGTGTATATAAGGGAGCATTTCCAAAAATGGAAAGAGGTGGACTGGGTGCCACTGTGTTCGATTTATTACATGAGCAATATCTTAGCAAATATAAAAGATAAGAGGCTCTTATTTTATATTCTAGCTTGTCAATATTGGTAATTTGAGTTTCTAATTCATACAAAACTTTGGACTTAGTATTTTGACATCACAAACATCTAATTTGAACCAGTGCTGCATTCAACATATCATTGTGACACAC
>NW_013881966.1:0-286 GCF_000517525.1 Limulus polyphemus
ACCTACGACAGAGATTTTACTGGATAGCTATGAGGCAAGATGTGGAAGAATGGTACAGAATATGCAGTACAGGTTGTGCTAAAAGGAGACCCAAGCATAAAGAACATGCTCCAATGAAGTTATATCAAGTTGACACCTCAATGGAGAGAGTAGCCATTGACATTGCTGGTCCTTTGCACCAAACTCATGCTGGAAACGAGTACATTTATGTGGTGATGGATTATTTCACCAAGTGGACCTGAGGCATATGCAATACCAAATCAGGAAGCTACAACTGTAGCTTTGG
>NW_013881967.1:0-286 GCF_000517525.1 Limulus polyphemus
CACTCATTACATATAATAAACGTCCACTCATTACACATAATAAATAAACATTCACTCCTCACATATAATAAACGTCCACTCATCACATATAATAAATAAACGTCCACTCATTACATATAATAAACATTCACTCCTCACATATAATAAATAAACATCCACTCATCACATATAATAAATAAACATTCACTCCTCACATATAATAAACATCCACTCATCACATATAATAAATAAACATCCACTCATTACATATAATAAATATACATTCACTCCTCACATATAATAAACG
>NW_013881968.1:0-254 GCF_000517525.1 Limulus polyphemus
AACAAATTATCTTTGTACACATAGTTATTATCTTATTATAATGGAGCTTGCGATGTATACGCCCAAAACTCGGATCTCGGAAACTACCGCACCGATCCTGAAATCTTTAACTCTTCTATAAACCGTAAGCCTAGAAATAGAAAATATTTCAAAATGTAAACAATACAATATTTTCCCACCTTTATACGAAATTAGTGAAGTGGCATCTAATTCTGACGACATTATATATATATATATAGTTATCACACATTCCT
>NW_013881969.1:0-291 GCF_000517525.1 Limulus polyphemus
ACTAGCCCAGTGTAAGACCATGTGTTGTGTCTGTCCTTCTCTTGGATGCTCACTAGCCCAGTGTAAGACCACGTGTTGTATCTGTCCTCCTCTTGGATGCTCACTAGCCCAGTGTAAGACCACGTGTTGTATCTGTCCTCCTCTTGGATGCTCACTAGCCCAGTGTAAGACCACGTGTTGTATCTGTCCTCCTCTTGGATGCTCACTAGCCCAGTGTAAGACCAGGTGTTGTGTCTGTCCTCCTCTTGGATGCTCACTAGCCCAGTGTTAGACCATGTGTTGTGTCTGTCC
>NW_013881970.1:0-289 GCF_000517525.1 Limulus polyphemus
AACCTTAACACTTGAAAGCGACGATCAACGTCTTAAAACTGTAACTAGAGTAACCTTTACACTTGAAAGCGACGATCAACGTCTTAAAACTGTAACTAGAGTAAATTTAACACTTGAAAGCGACGCTCAACGTCTTAAAACTGTAACTAGAATAAACTTAACACTTGAAAGCGACGCTCAACATCTTAAAACTGTAACTAGAGTAAACTTAACACTTGAAAGCGACGATCAACGTCTTAAAACTGTAACTAGAATAAACTTAACACGTTGAAAGCGACGCTCAACATCT
>NW_013881971.1:0-290 GCF_000517525.1 Limulus polyphemus
CTTAGCTTTTAAAAGCTAATAATGTTTGAAGAAGCTGACACAAATAGTATACTTAGATCTTATGTAAATCTTGTTTGTACCTGTCATTAGATAACATTTAAGTAAACGTATGTTACCCATTAAATATACAGTATGATCTTGAGATGACTTAATGTGATAAAGATCAAGATAGAAGTGGTGTGTGTGTCAAAGTGTTTCTAAATACGTACTTTTCCAGCCTCTTAAAGGTTGCAGTAATACATATAAATTAAAAGCAGGTTAGTCTTGTTACTGAAATAAAGGCCTTTTTT
>NW_013881972.1:0-289 GCF_000517525.1 Limulus polyphemus
GTGTCAAGCTGGTTTCATACGAACAACTCTCTCAGTGTGTCAAGCTGGTTTCCTATAAACAACTCTCTCAGTGTGTCAAGCTGTCTTTCCTATAAACAACTCTCTCAGTGTGTCAAGCTGTCTTTCCTATAAACAATTCTCTCAGTGTGTCAAGCTGTCTTTCCTATAAACAACTCTCTCAGTGTGTCAAGCTGTCTTTTCTATAAACAACTCTCTCAGTGTGTCAAGCTGTCTTTCCTATAAACAACTCTCTCAGTGTATTAAGTTGGCTTTCCTACAAATAACTCTC
>NW_013881973.1:0-290 GCF_000517525.1 Limulus polyphemus
GTAAGCTTTTCTTTAATAACATCTATGCGTTTCAAACGTGAGAAGGTTCGCAGAATAGTTCCATGTCTACAATGAAATTAAACGTCCCTCGACTGTGATGAATGTTCTCAAAAGTAAGCTTTTCTTTAATAACATCGATAAGCTGACCACGAAACTACGATTACACAGTTTTTCTGCATTTCATAAGGTTCGCAGAATAGTTCCATGTCTACAATGAAATTAAACGTCCCTCGACTGTGATGAATGTTCTCAAAAGTAAGCTTTTCTTTAATAACATCGATAAGCTGACC
>NW_013881974.1:0-291 GCF_000517525.1 Limulus polyphemus
GGTTCACTTTTACTCTGAGATTAAGCTGTAGTAAAAATGTTGGACCGATAGCTCACGTGACTTTTTGCGTAGGCGTGTGCAAAAATTTTGGTCAAATTTGAGTGGTTTTTGTTGAATAACTTTCCACATGTGGCTTATATTTACAACAAATGACACTCCTAATTATAGTTTTAAAATATCTATCAGTGTACCAAATTTGAAAAAAAATCCGTAAAAGTTAAGTATGTTTATCTATTAAATAAAGTTTCCGTACTTTCGGTGCGAATAAAAAAAAATGATGTAACTGCAGTT
>NW_013881975.1:0-290 GCF_000517525.1 Limulus polyphemus
TTGTGAACCAAACTTTATAGGAATTATGCCTTCAAAGGAGAAACAGCATATAAATTATCTGTTGTCTTTTGCTTGTGATCTGACCAATCCTGCTGTGAAGGATCTTGCATCTAGACTGGATGAAGATAACATTGAAGAATGGATGACTGTTGATGACGATGCACCTGTTGTTCATCATTATACGAACTCAGATATTGTACAAATGGTTGTAAGTCCAGAGCAACAAGCCAGTGAAGGAGAAAGTAGTGATGGAAATGAGGATGATGTAGCAGAAAGAGTTTCTATTGACC
>NW_013881976.1:0-289 GCF_000517525.1 Limulus polyphemus
CGTCTTCGTGTACCAAAACACGTTTCTACTATTGCATTAGAAATCTGGGCCATGTCTCGTGTACCACAACATGTATCTACTAACTAGTGTAGAAATCTTGGGCCACGTCTCGTGGTGCTACACTACATGACCCACCCGTGTACGCTACACTACATGACCCATGCGTGTATATTTACTAATCTCTAATAAGCTTCATCCAATGATATTTACTACACTTCATAACTGTACTACACTCGTTCTCCGGAAATAATTTCATTCAATAACCCATTCAGCATTATATACTCTATTG
>NW_013881977.1:0-279 GCF_000517525.1 Limulus polyphemus
CAACAGTTGTTGGAGGAAAAAGAAAAGAAACAAGAAGAGAGATTAGAACAGTGGTTGGAGGAGAAAGAAAATAAACAAGAAGAGAGACTACAGCAGTGGTTGGAAGAGAAAGAAAATAAACAAGAAGAGAGATTACAGAAGTGGCAGGAAAACCAGCACCAGTGGAAACTGGAACAAAAAAAAAAAGGAAGAAAGACTCCAACAGTTGAGAGAAAGCCAGCACACACAAATGGAAAAAGATTAGTAAATTTCAAAGTGAATTAAATACATTAAAGGATT
>NW_013881978.1:0-290 GCF_000517525.1 Limulus polyphemus
CTGCTGTACCGTACATCAGGCATACAATAAACAGTTGTATGATGTATATAGTAAACAGTTGTATGATGTACATAGTAAACAGTTGTATGATGTATATAGTAAACAGTTGTTTGGTGTATATTGTAAACAGTTGTATGATGTACATAGTAAACAGTTGTATGATGTATATAGTAAACAGTTGTTTGGTGTATACAAGTAAACAGTTGTATGATGTACATAGTAAACAGTTGTATGATGTATATAGTAAACAGTTGTATGATGTATATAGTAAACACTTGTATGATGTATAT
>NW_013881979.1:0-647 GCF_000517525.1 Limulus polyphemus
TGTCAATAAAAAGACACAAGATTCAACGATACTTTGTACTGTCAATAACAAGACACAAGATTCAACGATACTGTGTACTGTCAATAACAAGACACAAGATTCAACGATACTGTGTACTTTCAATAAGAAGACACAAGATTTAACAAAACTGTGTACTGTCAATAAGAAGACACAAGATTTAACAATATTGTGTACTCTCAATAACAAGCCATAAGATTTAACGATACTGTGTACTCTCTATAAGAAGACACAAAATTTAACAATACTGTGTACTGTCAATAAAAAAGACAAGTATTGTTAAATCTTGGACAGTACACAATAAGAAGACATATTTATAAATCTTGGTTAAATCTTGTGTGTTCTTATTGATAGTACACAGAGTACACAGTATCGTTCTTTGTTAAATCTTGTGTCTTCTTATTGAAGACAGTACACAGTATTGTTCAATCTTGTGTGTTCTTATTGATAGTACACAGTATTTATAAATCTTGTGTCTTCTTATTGACAGTACACAGTATTGTTAAATCTTGTGTCTTTTTTATTGACAGTACACAGTAAATAAGAAGACACAATTCTTATTGAAAGTACACAGTATCGTTCAATCTACACAGTTTTGTTAAATCTTGTGTCCCTGTTAATAAAAAGAC
>NW_013881980.1:0-289 GCF_000517525.1 Limulus polyphemus
ATACTTTAATGGAATGTTTCCGGTGAAATTTTTCTGGGCCATACTTTAATGGAATGTTTCCGGTGAATTTTTTCTGGGCCATACTTTAATGGAATGTTTCCGGTGAAATTTTTCTGGGCCATACTTTAATGGAATGTTTCCGGTGAATTTTTTCTGGGCCATATTTTAATGGAATGTTTCCGGTGAAATTTTTTCTGGGCCATATTTTAATGGAATGTTTCCGAGAAAACTTTCTGGATCTTGTCTATATGGTGTGTTTGTTTCTAGTTAAGCACAAAGCTACACAATG
>NW_013881981.1:0-287 GCF_000517525.1 Limulus polyphemus
AAACGTAAGAGAGAACTATCAACGAATTCTGAAAGAGAGGATGTGACAAGTGGGTGTGGCAGGAGGGGTCTGATTTTCTAATCAATAGCTCTGTAACCAAACAAAATTGAAGACTATAAAAATTATGGTTTGTCTGAGCAATAACGATTATAAAGAGACTAATTTATATTTCATTTCATACTTTTTCGAGGAGTGATGGATAAAATAGGGATGATGACATGCTAAGAGAAAATGTGTCACGTGGGTCACACTAGCAAAAATTCAGGATTTTTTAAAAATATTTCCTT
>NW_013881983.1:0-566 GCF_000517525.1 Limulus polyphemus
AACTTTCAGTATTGTTACACAATACATCACCACAGGTATTTGTTTAGTAGTAGACTGCAACTTTCAGTACTGTTACACAATACACCACCACAGATATTTGTTTAGTAGTAGCCTATAACTTTCAGTATTGTTACACAATACACCACCACAGATATTTGTTTAGTAGTAGTCTGTAACTTTCAGTATTGTTACACAATACACCACCACAGATATTTGTTTAGTAGTAGACTGCAACTTTCAGTACTGTTACACAATACACCACCACAGATATTTGTTTAGTAGTAGCCTCTGTGGTGGTGTATTATGTAACAGTACTGAAAGTTACAGGATATTATTAAACAAATAGCTGAGGTGGTGTATTGTGTAACAGTACTGAAAGTTATAGGCTGCTACTAAACAAATAACTGTGGTGGTGTGTTATGTAACAGTTTATTTGTTTAGTAGCAGCCTATAACTTTCAGTACTGTTACATAATACACCACCACAGTTATTTGTTTAGTAGCAGCCTATAACTTTCAGTACTGTTACATAATACACCACCACAGTTATTTGTTTAGTAGCAACCT
>NW_013881984.1:0-287 GCF_000517525.1 Limulus polyphemus
GGCATTGGTAAATGTGTATGCCAACGTCTTTATGTGGCATTACGGTAAATGTGTATGTCAATATCTTTATGTGGCATTACGGTAAATGTGTATGTCAATGTCTTTATGTGACATTACGGTAAATGTGTATGTCAATGCCTTTATGTGGCATTACGGTAAATGTGTATGTCAATGCCTTTATGTGGCATTACGGTAAATGTGTATGTCAATGCCTTTATGTGGCATTACGGTAAATGTGTATGTCAATGCCTTTATGTGACATTACGGTAAATGTGTATGTCAATGTC
>NW_013881985.1:0-290 GCF_000517525.1 Limulus polyphemus
TTGTATTTTTCATGTTACGACTTTATAGTCATATAGAGACTATCACATATTTAACCACAAATTAATTTTCAAAATTATACTTGTTATATGTGCAATGTTCGTGCAATGTGTAAAAACGAAACTTTGTTATTTATATTAATTTAATATTTTTTTCAAACCTGTCTCTAACTTTTAATACGTTGTGTATCATATCTAAATATTGGTAAAACTCCCATTGGATTGTATATATTCACGGAGTTACTTAACTATTTTATTTTCATATACATGTTCGTACTTTTATTTAAAATATC
>NW_013881986.1:0-290 GCF_000517525.1 Limulus polyphemus
CTGGTTTCTGATTATTAGCGTGCAGTTTGTTATCACGGAGAGGATTTCGGGTGGTAATACACTTCTAGTTTCTGATGATTAGTGTGTAGTTAGTTATCGCAGGGAGCTTTTTGGGTGATAATACACTTCTGGTTTCTGATGATTAGTGTGTAGTTTGTTATCACGGAGAGGATTTCGGGTGGTAATACACTTCTGGTTTCTGATGATTAGTGTGTAGTTTGTTATCACGGAGAGGATTTTGGATGAATATATGCTTCTAGTTTCTAATGATTAGTGTACAGTTTGTTATC
>NW_013881987.1:0-327 GCF_000517525.1 Limulus polyphemus
ATTATCAATAATAAGCCATAATATTTAACGATACTGTGTACTATCAATAACAAGCCACAAGATTTAACGATACTGTGTACTGTCAATAAGAAGACACAGAATTTCACAATCCTATGTACTATCAATAAGAAGACAAGATTTAACGATACTGTGTACTATCTCTAACAAGCCACAAGATTTAACTATACTGTGTATTGTCAATAAGAAGACACGAGATTTAACAATACTGTGTACTGTCAATAAGAAGACACAAAATTTAACAATCCTATGTACTATCAATAAGAAGAGAATCGTTAAATCTACTTTGTACTATCACTAACAAGCCAA
>NW_013881988.1:0-552 GCF_000517525.1 Limulus polyphemus
TGTCAATAAATAGACACAAGATTTAACGATACTGTGTACTGACAATAAGAAGGCACAATATTCAACGATAGTGTGTACTGTCAGTAAGTAAACACAAGATTTAACAATAATGTGTCCTGTCAATAAGAAGACACAAGATTTAACGATACTTTGTACTGTCAATAAGAAGACACTAGATTTAACGATACTGTGTACTTTCCATAAGAAGACACAAGATTTAACAATACTGTGTACTCTCAATAAGAAGACACAAGATTTAACGATACATTGTACTGTCAATAAAAAGATACCAATAAGAATACACATGATTTAACGATACTGTGTACTGTCAATAAGAAGACACAAGATTTAACGATACTGTGTACTGTCAATAAAAAGACACAAGATTTAACGATACTGTGTACTGTCATAAAGAAGACACAAGAAGACACAATATTCAACGATAGTGTGTACTGTCAGTAAGAAAACACAAGATTTAACAATAATGTGTCCTGTCAATAAGAAGACACAAGATTTAACGTTACTGTGTCCTGTCAATAAGAAGACACAAGA
>NW_013881989.1:0-287 GCF_000517525.1 Limulus polyphemus
ATGAATAGTCTGCCTAAACAACCTGTCAAAGAGTATACACCTGTTTATACTTAATTTTATTGTTTTATTGCCCTTTGAACCATGTCTAATTAATAGTCCCACCACACAAGTTGTCAACCAAAATCTACGTCATTTTAATAATATTTATAAATAGTAACCATTTCTCTCAATTATCTACAGTTCTCCAATTTTACACTAAAATAATTTTTTTTTTAATTTCATACACAATGGTATTACTGTATCACAAGTGCAGAATATTTTTAATGCAGTTGTGAAGCCTAATCTGA
>NW_013881990.1:0-320 GCF_000517525.1 Limulus polyphemus
GTTACCAAAAAAGTTAAAAGGATACATGATTTTGCTAATCAGAGGCGTCAAATGCTACATGGTGGGGTGAAAGGTCAGCATTTGACATATAAAACTGCTAATAGAAATGATCGTTTACTTGATGCAAGAAAAGCAACTTATCATCATGATGAAAACGTATATACGAATGCAGGTATTTCTTCAATAGCAACTGAACATACATCAGATGGCTACAGTGTAAACGAAATGAATGACGGTGCTGCAAGTGAAGTGTTATACAAAAAACGATAAGTAAATATATTTAATCCATTTTATATGAAAGAAAAAGCCATCCAGTTAGA
>NW_013881991.1:0-290 GCF_000517525.1 Limulus polyphemus
ACACATTATTGTTAAATCTTGTGTTTTCTTACTGAGAGTACATATTATCGTTGAATATTGTATATTCTTATTGACAGTACACAGTATCGTTAAATCTTGTGTCTTCTTATTGACAAGACACATTATTTTTAAATCTTGTGTTTTCTTACTGACAGTACACATTATCGTTGAATATTGTGTCTTCTTAATGACAGGACACATTATTGTTAAATCTTGTGTTTTCTTACTGACAGTACATATTATCGTTGAATATTGTATATTCTTATTGACAGTACACAGTATCGTTAAAT
>NW_013881992.1:0-289 GCF_000517525.1 Limulus polyphemus
GGAAAGGCTGCTACCCAGAAAGGTTGTTGGAACTGTGGAGAGCAAGGACATATGAGGAGAAGAATATTACCAATAAGTCAGCCTCAGGAAACCATTAGTGGTTGGTATTGAGGTACGCTCACCAACCCAATCTTGAAAGTCCCAACAGCTAGGTGTAAAGTGCAAAGCACACATAGTGTCTACGTGACAGGAAAGCTTGATGGCCAAAGGTGCAACTTTGTCATAGCAAACCCTTGTGAGTATTAAGATGCTAGATCACAAAGGAGTATCAGAAGCCACACAGAAGCTC
>NW_013881993.1:0-290 GCF_000517525.1 Limulus polyphemus
AAGTGATGGCCCGGCATGGCCAGGTGGTTAGGACGCTCGACTCGCAATCTGCGGGTCGCGGGTTCGCATCCCCATCCCACCAAACATGCTCGCCCTTTCAGCCGTGGGGACGTTATAATGTGACGGTCAATCCCACTATTCGTTGGTAAAAGAGTAGCCCAAGAGTTGGCGGTGGGTGGTGATGACTAGCTGCCTTCCCTCTAGTCTTACACTGCTAAATTTGGGACGGCTAGCGCAGATAGCCCTCGTGTAGCTTTGCGCGAAATTCAAAAAACAAACAAACAAACAAA
>NW_013881994.1:0-290 GCF_000517525.1 Limulus polyphemus
AAGAATGAGAAAATAAACAAGAAAAAAGACTACAGCAGTGGCAAGAAAACCTGCAACAGTAGCAGCTCGAACAGCAAAACAAACAAGAGAGATTACAGCAGTTGTTGGAGGAAAGAGAAAAGAAACAAGAATAATGAGAAAATAAACAAGAAGAGAGACTATAGCAGTGGCAAGAAAACCAGCACCAGTGGCACCTAGAACAAAACAGGAAACAGGAAGAAAGTCTCCAACAAATACAGGAAAGTCGGCAACAGTGGCAAGAAGAACAAGGAGAGAGAGTACAACATCAA
>NW_013881995.1:0-654 GCF_000517525.1 Limulus polyphemus
AAAACCACCATACTCATCTTTAGCCTTACTTGGTACAACTACTCCAGGAACACATAGGTTTAACTCTAGTTATCGAATTTATAACCCCATACTCATCTTTAACGTTATTTGGTACAATAACTCCACGAACACCTAGGTGTAACTCTAGTTACCGAATTTGTAACCACCATACTCATCTGTAGCGTTATTTGGTACAACAACTCAACGAATACCTAAGTGTAACTCTAGTTACCGAATTCTTAACCACCATACTCATCTTTAGCTTTACTTGGCACAACTACTACATGAACAACGATGAGTATGATGGTTATAAATTCGGTAACTAGAGATACACCTAGGTGTTCGTGGAGTTGGTGTACCAAACAACGCTAAAGCTGAGTATGGTGGTTATAAATTCGGTAACTATAGTTACACCTAGGTCTAGAGTTACACCTAGGTGTTCGTGGAGTTGTTGTACCAAATAACGCTTTTACCGAATTTGTATCCAACATACTCGTCTTTAGCATTATTTGGTACAACAATTCCACGAACACCTAGGTGTAACACTAGTTATCGAATTTATAACCACCATACTCGTCTTTAGCGTTACTTGGTACAACTACTCCATAAACACCTAGGTATAACTCTACTTACCGAATTTACAATCACCATACT
>NW_013881996.1:0-799 GCF_000517525.1 Limulus polyphemus
TTCTTATTGACAATACAGAGTATCGTTAAATCTTGTGCTTTTTTTGACAGTACACAGTATCGTTAAATCTTGTGTCTTCTTAATGACAGGACACATTATTGTTAAATATTGTGTACTGTCAATAAGAAGACACAAGATTTAACGATATTGTAGTACTTTCAATAAGAAGACACAAGATATAACAATACTGTGTACTGTCAATAAGAAGACACAAGATTTAACGATACTGTGTACTGTCAGTAAGAAAACACAAAGATTTAACAATAATGTGTCCTGTCAATAAGAAGACACAAGATTTAACGATACTGTGTACTGTCAATAAGAAGACACAAGATTTAACGATACTGTGTACTGTCAATAAGAAGACACAATATTCAACGATAATGTGTACTGTCAATAAGAAGACACAGTATCGTTAAATCTTGTGTCTTCTTATTGACAGGACACATTATTGTTAAATCTTGTGTTTTCTTACTGACAGTACACAGTATCGTAAAATCTTGTGTCTTCTTATTGACAGTACATAGTATTGTTATATCTTGTGTCTTCTTATTGACAGTAGTCAATAAGAAGACACAAGATTTAACGATACTCTGATTACACAGTATCGTTAAATGTTGTGTCTTCTTATTGACAGGACACATTATTGTTAAATATTGTGTTTTCTTACTGACAGTACACATTATCGTTAAATCTTGTGTCTTCTTATTGACAGTACACAGTATCGTTGAATCTTGTGTCTTCTTATTGACAGTACACAGTATCGTAAAATCTTGTGTCTTCTTATTGACAGGACACA
>NW_013881997.1:0-288 GCF_000517525.1 Limulus polyphemus
AAATACTTGGACAGTTGTCAGCAGATGTCAGGCACAACTATAGAGCACTGGTAGCTATTTTAGAACCCAGGTATGGAACCCAAAATCAGTCTACAGGGCTAGGTTTAGGACGAGAGTCCGTGCTAAAGGGGAGAGCCTGCAAGAGCTGGCACAAGACTTGGAAAGTATGGCAAACAAGGCCTACCCAACTGCACCACCCAATCTCCTCAAGTTGTTGCTGAGAGATCAGTTTGTAGACGCCTTGGACAGTCCACAACTGAAAATACAAGTGAAGCAAGCACACCCCTC
>NW_013881998.1:0-290 GCF_000517525.1 Limulus polyphemus
CTTAATTTAAAAACAAATATAAAAAAAACACACAGATAAACATCGATTTTTGTGTGTCACGTGGTATGTTGCATGTAGCACTGGTTCAAATTAAGAGTTTATGAAGTCAAAATACTAACTCTGTAGTTTCGAATGAATTAGAAACTCAATATACCAATATTTAGAAGCTAGAATTTATATAAAATAAGAGCCTCTTATCTTTTCAACTTGCTAAGATATTGCTCATGTAATAAATCAAACAAAGTGGCATCTCACCCACCTCTTTCCATTTTTAGAAATGTTCCCTTATA
>NW_013881999.1:0-290 GCF_000517525.1 Limulus polyphemus
CTATTACAAAACTTTGCCAATTCCTGTCCCAGTGTCCAGTTGTACTTTTCTACCATCTCATCAGACTGTAGGTGCAGTGGCGTTGTCCTGGTCTTTCGTATGCCAAACAACTTGCAGCATTCTTGGAACACAACTGATTCAAAGTTACGGCCTTGATCTGAATGCAGTTCATATATACCAAATCTGAAGAAGAAATCACTAATAGCCGAAGCTACAGTTGTAGCTTCCTGATTTGGTATTGCATATGCGTCGGGCCACTTGGTGAAATAATTCATCACCACACAAATGTA
>NW_013882000.1:0-234 GCF_000517525.1 Limulus polyphemus
GTCAATAAGAAGATAAAGGATTTATCAATACTGTGTCTGTCAATAAGAAAATATAGGATTTAACAATAATGTGTCCTGTCAATAAGAATATAAAGGATTTATCAATACTGTGTACTGTCAATAAAAAGACACAAGATTTAACAATAATGTGTCCTGTCAATAAGAATATAAAGGATTTATCAATAATGTGTACTGTCAATAAGAAGACACAAGATTTAACAATATTGTGTCCTG
>NW_013882001.1:0-290 GCF_000517525.1 Limulus polyphemus
GCTATCAATCTGACGGTTTATGGTTAATAACACCTTGTCACAAAAACGCATTCTTCACTTTTGGGCTGTGGGGGTGCTATAAGAGTAACAGTCAAATCCCACTATTTGGTCAGACAAGAGTAGCCTAAGTGTTGTCGGTGGGTAGATGACTTCTTCGTTGTCTCAGAATTAGCGATGGCTATGCGTAGATAGCCCTTTGTGAGGCGTTACGCGAAAATACTGAAACAAACAAATACACACTCGTAGTTATAACGTCCTTAATTTGATTGTGCGAAGGATGTTCAGTGGTT
>NW_013882002.1:0-290 GCF_000517525.1 Limulus polyphemus
GATAATTATAAAGAAACATAAGTTTAAATTATTGTATCTTTGAAAGTTTGTATTGCATTACTGGAGGGATTTACCCATTGTGATAAAAGTTTAAATAAACGACCTTTACACTCCAGATGTAAATATATTCGTTTTTTATTACTACCAAAGTATTTTTTAAATTAACGTATACTTCAGCATCAAGCAGTTTGTATTTAAACATGTACACAGTCTACTACTACACTGATCATAAATAATGTAGATACAGGTCAGGTGTGGCTGAAATACATCACATGTAAAACCACACCCAT
>NW_013882003.1:0-291 GCF_000517525.1 Limulus polyphemus
AAAACAAATATCAAATGTAATAGTAGCGTGACCAACCCTAACAACAAAACAAATATCAATGTAACAGTAGTATGACCAACCCTAAGAACAAAACAAATGTCATTGTTACAGTAGTGTGACTAACCCCAACAACAAAACCAATGTCAATCTAACAGTAGTGTGGTTAACCCTAACAACAAAACAAATGTCAACAGTAATGTGACTAACCCTAACAACAAAACAAATATAAATGTAACAGTAGCGTGACCAACCCTAACAACAAAACAAATATCAATGTAATAGTATAATGAC
>NW_013882004.1:0-290 GCF_000517525.1 Limulus polyphemus
TGAGTTCCCATTGTTGCACATTAACATTCATTTGATTTCTTATTGTTTCACATTAATATATATTTGATTTCTCATTGTTTCACATTAACGTATATATATATATGAGTTCCCATTGTTGCACATTAATATACATTTGATTTCTTATTGTTTCACATTAATATGCATTTGATTTCTCATTGTTTCACTTTAACGTATATTTGATTTCTCATTGTTTCACTTTAACGTATATTTGATTTATCATTGTTTCACATTAACATACATTTGATTTCTTATTGTTTCACATTAATATA
>NW_013882005.1:0-290 GCF_000517525.1 Limulus polyphemus
TGATGACAACGTTTTATCACAACATAGCTGCCTAATTACATGATATGACAATGTTCCTTCACCCTAGAGCTGCCTAATTACACGGTGGACAAAATTTCTTCACCTCAGAGCAGACTAATTACATGGTATGGCAACTTTTCTTCACCTTAGAGCTGACTAAGTACATGATATGACAATGTTCCTTCACCCCAGAGCTGCCTAATTGCATAGTATGACAACGTTTTATCACAGCATAGCTGCCCAATTGCATATATGACAACGTTTCGTCACCTTAGTGCTGAGTAATTACA
>NW_013882006.1:0-285 GCF_000517525.1 Limulus polyphemus
CAATGAATGATACAGATATCTATATAAAATAATAATTGAAACAGATATCTACGTAAAATAATAATTGATACAAACATTTATATAAAATAATGATTAATACAGACATCTATTTCAAATAATGAATGATACAGATACCTATATAAACAATGAATGATACAGATATCTATATAAAGTAATGATTGATACAGACATTTATATAAAACAATGAATGATACAGATACCTATGTAAAATAATGATTGATACAGACATCTATATAAAATAATGATTGATACAGATATCTATAT
>NW_013882007.1:0-290 GCF_000517525.1 Limulus polyphemus
CTGTTATAGTTGTACTAATATATCCCACATTTCTGTTATAGTTGTGCTAATATATCCCACATTTCTGTTATTGTAGTGCTAATATTTTCTACATTTCTGTTATAGTTGTGCTAATATATCCCACATTTCTGTTATTGTTGTGCTTACATTTCTGTTATTGTTGTGCTAACATTTCTGTTATTGTTGTGCTAATATTTCCCACATTTCTGTTATAATTGTGCTAACATTTCTGTTATTGTTGTGCTAACATTTCCTACATTTCTGTTATAGTTGTGCTAATATTTCCCACA
>NW_013882008.1:0-288 GCF_000517525.1 Limulus polyphemus
ACCATGTTAAGCTACTAAAACAGTATAATTATACCATGTTAAGCTACTAAAGCAGTATAATGACACCATGTTAAGCTGCGAAACAGTATAATTACACCATGTTAAGCTACTAAAACAGTAAAATTACACCATTTTCATCTACTAAAGCAGTATAATTACACCATGTTAAGCTACTAAAACAGTATAATTACACCATGTTCAGCTACTAAAACAGAGATGATTACACCATGTTAAGCTACTAAAGCAGTATAATTACACCATGTTAAGCTACTAAAGCAGTATAATTAC
>NW_013882009.1:0-289 GCF_000517525.1 Limulus polyphemus
GAAATATTCATGTTTATAAACAGAGATGGAACATCATCCCGAACACTGATGACTCTGGTTTATTGGTAGAAATATTCATGTTTATAAACAGAGATGGAACATCATCGTCCTGAACACTGATGACTCTGGTTTGTTTTGTAGAAATATTCATGTTTTATAAGATTTAAATATTCATGTTTATAAACAGAGATGGAACATCATTCCGAACATTGATAATAAGCTATCTTACTGTACAGCTTAAGTCCAGATGGTTAAAAAGAACAATGAAAACTATCAGCACAAGAGGTCC
>NW_013882010.1:0-290 GCF_000517525.1 Limulus polyphemus
CTATGTCTTATGTGTCACCTGTAGAAGTATTAGAAGTGACCTACATGTATGAAGAAGACTTGACAGAAAAGAATTTCCAACGGTAGAAATGAATAGGCACTAAAACAAAGTATTATCTTCAATACATTCTCCTAACTTGGATATCACCATCCGAAACATTATGTTACAATATTGGATGACAAAGAATTGAAGACTGTGTTAGATTTCCTGACAAAAATAACTCGTTTTCTTTTTTACTATGAGATATCCAATTTTTTGTATATGTCAACAAAAAATGTTTGTTCGAGAAC
>NW_013882011.1:0-289 GCF_000517525.1 Limulus polyphemus
AAGATTCTCACTGCAGTATATATACTCTTCAGAAAGCCAAAAAGGAGGAAGAAAAGGACCACAAAAGTCGCAAATATGATAATACAAAGCTAGAATTTTTCTTGTAAATACGCAAGTATGCAACGAACGTTCATATAAAATTTTGAAAAGATCCGTCTAAATGGAACGAAGTACTGGTACAAAACGCAAAACTTTTCATAACTCCATTAAAATGAGCCGTAGAAGGGTGAAACTCTGCATATAACTGTGCAACGATAGAGTGTACCTACATACCTAATTTGTTAAAGAT
>NW_013882012.1:0-291 GCF_000517525.1 Limulus polyphemus
AATCAAAATTAAGATCATTCATGAAATGAATTCGTGGCGTATTTATAGAATAGTTATTGGTAAAAATAATTTAGATTAACAACATCTAATCATAATGTATAGAAAAGCCAGTGCGTTTGCGTAACACTATGTTCCAACAATGGCTTTTGTCATATTGCTTAGCAACACAAGTATAACCTAATATTTCAAATTCGATGACGAGGAACCCACTTTGAGACTAATAATGGTTGAGACGGCTTGAATGGGTAATGAAGAAATACTTTAATATAAGTTTAACATAACAGTAAATGT
>NW_013882013.1:0-288 GCF_000517525.1 Limulus polyphemus
GCTTTTTCTTCCATTTTACCAATGAAAATTTGAGCAATATTCCACATTTTGAACAGTTAATAAATCGAAACAAGATCAAACAAGATGACTGCATTAATTCTGGACTGGTTAAAAAAAATTGGGAAGTTTAAAAAATGATAAGGCTCCTGGGCCAGATATTATTTACCCAAGAGTTTTGAAGAAGGTTAAAGATTGAAATGTGAGCCACTTACTACTATTTTTTGTCAATCCTTGAATAATGGGCAGGTACCAGAGGATTGGAAGAAAGCTAAAATGTAACTCCTCTTT
>NW_013882014.1:0-394 GCF_000517525.1 Limulus polyphemus
TAGTCTTCTTATTGATAGTACACAGTTTCGTAAAATCTTGTGTCTTTTTATTGACAGTACCCAGTATCGTTAAATCTTGTGTTCTTTTTAATAGTTTACAGTATTGATAAATACTATATCTTCTTATTGACAGGACACAGTATTGATAAATCCTGTATCTTCTTATTGACAGGACACAGTATTTTTAAATCTTGTGTCTTCTTATTGACAGTACACAGTATTGATAAATCCTGTATCCTCTTATTTACAGGACACAGTATCGTTAAATCTTGTGTCTTCTTATTGACATTACACAGTATTGATAAATCCTTTTTCTTCTTATTGTGTGTCCTGTCAAACATAATTTAAAAATAGTGTACTTTCAATAAGAAGATACAGGATTTATCAATACTCC
>NW_013882015.1:0-285 GCF_000517525.1 Limulus polyphemus
TACTCCCTATGTCAGAGAAGATAATTTGGGATAGGATAAAAGAACATCCCCAAGGAAGCCCGATGTTTGTGGAAGATGTGGAAGACCCATCCAGGCCAGCGAATTTGAAGATTGAAAGGTCACTTGTGGTAGGTCATCAAGTAGTACCTATAATAGTGGCCAATTTCTCTAAATCTGAGCAGACACTTAAGGAATGGGCATTGTTGGGTTTGTGACCGGAGGTAGAGCCAGTCAATGTTAAAGCAAGAAATACAACTATAAAGAAAGGACATACAATTCCAGAAC
>NW_013882016.1:0-288 GCF_000517525.1 Limulus polyphemus
AAGTGTCTTTCAGAGCTACAATATCAATTCCAACATGTCGGCCTCTGCCATTACAGTTTTTAAGGCTAAAGTCACCTGAACGAAATTTTCTGGACCATCGTTGACACTTGCGAACGTTCAAAACATTTCCATAAACTTCTTTGATATTCTTTGTGGCTACAGAGGCATTGTTTCCCCTGTATTCAAACAGCATTACATGCCGAATGTGCGTCTCGTCTTGTGCCATCACTAAAAGGGATTAGAGTATACTATACTTTACACATTATATAGGCTACACCAGTGGTCGGC
>NW_013882017.1:0-289 GCF_000517525.1 Limulus polyphemus
CATTTTACACTTAGCTGTTGGGATTTTCACAATGAGGTCTGGATGGCATCCCTCAACACCAACAACTACTGGTTTCCCAGAGGCTGACTTATTGGTAGTATTCTTCTTACACTGGCTCTTCATGTGTTCTTGCCCTCCACAGTTCCAACAACCTTTTTCCGTAACAGCCTTTCCTGCCGTGGCATCTTCCCTGTGCTGAAGTTGCCAGCAATGAGCTCTCTTATGCCCAGGTTTGTTACAGTTCCAGCAAAGTCTCTCAAACCTCTTTGAAAGCTGCCCTTTTCTGGCC
>NW_013882018.1:0-290 GCF_000517525.1 Limulus polyphemus
ACACGAATGGATTGAAATATTTAATCAAATTATCTCAAAGTAAACCTTCATTTCGGTGCAGAAATTAGCTTGAATTCTTCATAACCTCTGAATAGTGGGTGACCCAACGGGTCACGGTGGTCTAGTATTCTATAAAAGTTAAACTGAAGCACAACATACATGAGAAAAACAAACAGGCTAGAAGCAGCAAAAATGGTCTATCGAAGATTACTTAACATTTAGGTGCTGTCACCTAGGGCTTTTACAAAGAACTAAATTCACTATATATATATATATATATATATATATAT
>NW_013882019.1:0-290 GCF_000517525.1 Limulus polyphemus
TCTTGTGCTACAACATGCCTAGAACTCAAGGTTCTCTCGAATTGTCAGCTTTTGTTAGAGGAAGGATAGTTGGTCAAGCAGATGGTGGAATAAGTCAGTGGCAAGTTTCACAGAATTTGAAAATCCCGCTTTCGACAGTCAACAGAATCATTGTGCAGTTCAGAAAACACTGCAAAGAAACAATTGAGCAGCGTCCTGGTCCATCGGAGAGGAGAAAAGGGGCTGTCAAGAGGAGCATCGAAATGGAACCCAAATTAACGACTGCAGAAGTGGCCAAAGTTGGTGGGATG
>NW_013882020.1:0-290 GCF_000517525.1 Limulus polyphemus
AATAGTTAGATAGTCTAACTGATAGTATATAAGCTGTAACAATACTCAGATAGTCTAACTGATAGTATATAAGCTGTAATAATAGTTAGATAGTCTAACTGATAGTAATGATAGTACATGAGCTGTAATAATAGCTAGATAGTCTAACTGATAGTAATGTTAGTATATATTCTGTAACAATAGTTAGATAGTCTAACTGATAGTAATGATAGTATATAAGCTGTAATATTAGTAAGATAGTCTAACTGATAGTATATAAGCTGTAACATTAGTTGGATAGTCTAACTGAC
>NW_013882021.1:0-290 GCF_000517525.1 Limulus polyphemus
TGGGATGTAACTTCTAACGGGACTGAATATGTCTGCATTAGGGTTTAGCTGCGGGCTCTGTAAGGGGCTTGCCATTGTCTGGAGCTGATTAAGTCGATGGTCAATGTATCCTCCTTGTGTAACAGACAATAAATCGTTCTTTAACGTATCTAACGCTTTTAAATTTACTAATGTTTTCCATTTGTACTTCTTGCCACTGTTGTTGACTTTCCTGTAGTTACTGCTGACTTTCCTGCAACTGTTGGAGACTTTCTTCCTGTTTCCTTTCTTGTTCCAGTTGCCACTGCTGT
>NW_013882022.1:0-288 GCF_000517525.1 Limulus polyphemus
GTGTTGTTTGTACTTTATTACCAGACGTATAGGTGTTGTTTGTACTTTATTACTGGACGTATAGGTGTTGTTTGTACTTTATTACTGGACGTATATGTGTTGTTTGTACTTTATTACTGGACGTATAGGTGTTGTTTGTACTTTATTACTGGACGTATAGGTGTTGTTTGTACTTTATTACTGGAGGTATAGGTGTTGTTTGTACTTTATTACTAGACGTATATGTGTTGTTTGTACTTTATTACTGGACGTATAGGTGTTGTTTGTACTTTATTATTAGACGTATAG
>NW_013882023.1:0-466 GCF_000517525.1 Limulus polyphemus
GAGACAGCCAATCTTAATCGATATAACGTAAACATTTGGCTCGGCATGGCCAGGTGGTTAGGGCGCTCGACTCGCAATCAGAGGGTCGCGGGTTCGAATCCCAGTCCCACCAAACATGCTCGCCCTTTCACCCGTGGGGGCGTTATAATGTGACGGTCAATCCCACTATTCGTTGGTAAGAGTTGGCGGTGGGTAGTGATGACTAGCTGCCTTCCCTCTAGTCTTACACTACTAAATTAGGGACGGCGAAATTAGCGCGAAATTCAAAAACTAACTAACGTAAACATTGAAAAGTAATAAGTATGTTACACTTACATGTATTTACATATGGGGTTCATTGCACCCCTAATATTCAGTTAAAATAACTTGCAAATCGCGTCAGTTTAAATCCGTGCACAATGGTATGGCGTAAGCTTAACCTCAGTTTTCAAGGAAGCCGAATCTTAGTGTTAGATATGTATTGCGC
>NW_013882024.1:0-291 GCF_000517525.1 Limulus polyphemus
TATTTTAATGTCAACGTTTGTTTCGAATAATTTTATATTTGAGGGTGAGTCTAGCTTACCGTGTTAGTTACGTATCGCAAAATTCCCACCAATTCTCCAAGGCTGTAAAATGTTTGGGAACACAAGAAGCAACGATATATCCACTTCCGTAACCAGTTAAATATACTGTATTTTTCGGTGTATAAAAAGGAACTTTTTTACCCCAAAATTTGATGTCAAAATCTGCTTGCGTCCTATACACCAAAGGTATGAATAATATATATATGTATATATATGATATACACAAGCCAC
>NW_013882025.1:0-291 GCF_000517525.1 Limulus polyphemus
GAAACCCTTAATGAAGTTACTACCACTGATGTGACTGTTACCGATAATGGGACATTTCCTGATAGAGCAGATGAACCTCACGTGAAGCAGAAGTCAATGAGAGGGAGGCCAGTATGGAAGAAGATACATCCTGTAAAATTAAAAGACCTTGTTGTATTTTAATTTTGTGTTTGTAAATTCTCTGTATTTAATTAAGTTATTGTTAATTATCTATTGGTTTAATGTAAGTGGCTATTATTCGAGACGAACAATGCTAAGGAAAGGGCAGTGTTACGGCATCTGAAGTCACGT
>NW_013882026.1:0-288 GCF_000517525.1 Limulus polyphemus
AGCTGTAATTTTGTTCCTTCATCATAAGATTAACACAACGATGTTCATGTACACTATTATAATATCTAGTTATTTAAAGTGACTCCAAATTACGTGGAAATACTGTTTGTTTATACAAAATAAAGAATATAAGCTGTAGTAATTTCCTTCTTCAAAGATTTAACCCAACCATGTTAATGTACAATAAGGTAATAACTAGTTATTTAAAGTTACTCATAATTACGAGTAAATACTCTTTGTTTAATAAAGAATATAAGCTGTAATCTTGTTCCTCTTCATAAGTTTAAC
>NW_013882027.1:0-394 GCF_000517525.1 Limulus polyphemus
ATAACACCTAGTTGTTTGTACGTTATCTGTTTGTTTGATAACACCTAGCTGTTTGTATGTTATCTGTTTGTTTGATAACACCTAGCTGTTTGTATGTTATCTGTTTGTTTGATAACATGTAGATGTTTGTACGTTATCTGTTTGTTTGATAACACCTAGTTGTTTGTACGTTCTCGACACATTTGTTTGATAACATCTAGTTGTTTCTACGTTATCTGTTTGTTTGATAACATCTAGTTGTTTGTACGTTATTTGTTTGTTTGATAACACCTAGTTGTTTGTACGTTATCTTGTTTGTTTGATAACATGTAGATGTTTGTACGTTATCTGTTTGTTTGATAACACCTAGTTGTTTGTACGTTATCTGTTTGTTTGATAACACCTAGCTGTTTGT
>NW_013882028.1:0-290 GCF_000517525.1 Limulus polyphemus
ATACATCGGTTATAACTCTTACTTTATATTTCCACTCTATTAACATTACTTCGAATATTAACATTGACCATACTCTCAGTACAATATCTACTATACAAAAACTGATTTAGAGAGAGAGATACTTACTGGAGAGTTGGAACTTTCTTAGCAAAGTCGAAGTTGTTGGACTGCATACTGGCTACTGAACTCTTGGCTGAACTCTGGAGAAGAACTCTGGAGGAGCTGCCGGACGGACTGACTTTCCATCCTCAGACATGGGTTTATAAAGCAGATTTTTCTTGTCTTCAGGT
>NW_013882029.1:0-290 GCF_000517525.1 Limulus polyphemus
TTGATCTGCATGTCACAGCCCTTAAATCAACTACAATACCCCCTATGTCAGAGAAGGTAATTTCGGGTAGGATAAAAGAACATGTGGAAGCAGTGGAAGACCCATCAAGGCCAGCAGATTTGAAGATAGGAAGGTCACATATGGCAGGTCATCAAGTAGTACCTATAATAGTGGCCAATTTCTCTAAATGTGAACAGACACTTAAAGAAGGGGCATTGTTGGGTGTGTGACAGGAGGTAGAGCCTGAAACTTCATTTTGTCTTCGCTTCATAAACTCTGGATAACTTGAG
>NW_013882030.1:0-290 GCF_000517525.1 Limulus polyphemus
GAATAGAATAGGGCTAACTACACCTCCTTGGGGTACGCCTGCCTCTGGGCAAAATGCCTCGGAGTAGGTTCCCTGTTCTATTTTCCAAGAAGTTAGATAGCCAGCGAATAATCACCCGAGGTAGTTCCAGTACTTATTGTTTGTTTTTTGTTTGTTTTTTGAATTTCGCGCAAAGTTACACGAGGGCTATCTGCGCTAGCCGTCCCTAATTTAGCAGTGTAAGGCTAGAGGGAAGGCAGCTAGTCATCACCACCCACCGCCAACTCTTGGGCTACTTTTTTACCAACGAA
>NW_013882031.1:0-290 GCF_000517525.1 Limulus polyphemus
ACTTGTGGCAGGTCATCAAGTAGTACCCATAACAGTGGCCAATTTCTATAAATGTGGGCAGACACTTAAGGAAGGGGCATTGTTGGGTGTTTGCCAGGAGGTAGAGACAGACAATGTTAAGGCAAGAAATACGACCATAAAGAAAGGACATCCTCTCCCAGAACATTTAACTGACCTTTATAAGAAAAGTATAGTCCATTTGTCATCATAACAGGCTCTTCTGGTTAGGGAACTTTTGGCAAATTATGCAGACATCTTTTCGAAAGGAGATCATGACCTCGGCTGCACAG
>NW_013882032.1:0-717 GCF_000517525.1 Limulus polyphemus
ATCAAAAAGCTTCAGTGCAGTACACATACGATTTCAAGAAGCCATAAAAAGAGTAACATAAAACGACCACAAAAATCGTAAAACTAAAACTAATAATCTAGAATTTTGTAAGTAAACGTGCAAAATTGCAGCGAACATTAATAAAAAAATTCAAAAAGATTCATGTAAATGGTACTAAGTACTGGTACAAAACGCAGAACCTTCAATAACTCCCTTAAAACGCATCGTAGGAAGGTGAAACTTCGCATGATACTGTGGAACGAACTAGTGAATACACATTGCAAAAAAGGCTAAATTGATGGATCTTAATATCAGAGGGTTGTTATAGTTTCTTGCATATTGCTCTTTGAAAGCTTCACTTCAGTACACATTCATGCAAAACTCTAGGTTCATGTTATCATTCTTGCGACTTTTGTGGTCCATTTTGTTTCTACTTTATTGGCTTTCTCAAAGAGGTACTTGCGTGTTTACATGCAAAACTCTAGCTTCATATTATCATTTTTGAGACTTTTGTGGGCAACGAACGTTCATTTTCTTCTCGAATTTTATTAGACCAAATGGAACGGCGTTTTGTACCAGTACTTTTGTTTTAAGGGAGTTATGGAAGGTTGTTTCACCTTTCTACTATTCCAGTTACATGAAGATTTATCGTTGCATGTAGGTACAAACCAAATTTGGTTAAGAACAATGAATTCAGGACCCTCTGGTAACAAGAAA
>NW_013882033.1:0-282 GCF_000517525.1 Limulus polyphemus
AGCAGTGTTGTGTCATCGAGGTCACGTGACTAGTATCACGCCACGTTTTCTAGAAATATCCTGTTCCTTCGTGAATGTTCTAGCATTTACTAGTTGGGTTAGTCTGGTATATATAAGATGGTCACAACGTGACGGGAACAGTGTAATGAGTAAATGAATGTATGCGGACAAAATATTGTTGGCCTCGTGAGACGTGAATTATAGTGTTGTTATAGAGCGACTGTTGAAATTAAGTGTATCGTAAAGTTGTATTCGGAAAGAATAAACCAGTTTTATTAAGAA
>NW_013882034.1:0-482 GCF_000517525.1 Limulus polyphemus
TTTATACTTTTTACTTTATACGTATATATTGAATAACAGAACAAATTAAGTAAGATAAAACTTTATCTGTGGAATTCCTCAGTCTGATAAACCATTTTTTTTCTTTATACTTTATACGTATATATTGAATAACAGAACAAACTAAGTAAAATAAAACTTTATCTGTGGAATTCCTCAGTCTGATTAAACTATTTTTCTTTATACTTTATACGTATATATTGAATAACAGAACAAACTAAGTAAGATAAAACTTTATCCGTGGAATTCCTCAGTCTGATAAACCATTTTTTTTCTTTATACTTTATACGTATATATTGAATAACAGAACAAACTAAGTAAGATAAAACTTTATCTGTGGAATTCCTTAGTCTGATAAACCATTTTTTTTTCTTTATACTTTATACGTATATATTGAATAACAGAACAAACTAAGTAAGATAAAACTTTATCTGTGGAATTCCTCAGTCTGATTAAACCATTTT
>NW_013882036.1:0-290 GCF_000517525.1 Limulus polyphemus
TATATATATATATATATATATACGATACAGCATGACTTAAGCTACTATAGAAAAATAATAAAAGTCACATATATCCCATGCAGTTTTTTCCAAAAGCAAGTTTTCTAAGGCTTATAGAAAAGAACTATTGACCAATACTAAATACAACCTCTACATAAAACAGCAGTTACTATAATAAGCACCACTCATATACATATTGTAAAATCCAGAAAACAATGTTTCGTCACGTGCTTTCCTTATCATCCTATGATTTGTCAAACGTTAAATACAGCGACTGGAATAACATGGTA
>NW_013882037.1:0-290 GCF_000517525.1 Limulus polyphemus
GTTTTTCTACGCCACTCTACTGTTTTTATAGCTGTCTACTGTACTGAGTTTTGGTTTTTCTACGCCACTCTACTGTTTTTATAGCTGTCTACTGTACTGAGTTTTGGTTTTTCTACGCCACTCTACTGTTTTTATAGCTGTCTACTGTACTGAGTTTTGGTTTTCTACATCACTCTACTGTTTGTATAGCTGTCTACTGTACTGAGTTTTGGTTTTTCTACGCCACTCTACTGTTTTTATAGCTGTCTACTGTACTGAGTTTTGGTTTTTCTACGCCACTCTACTGTTTT
>NW_013882038.1:0-288 GCF_000517525.1 Limulus polyphemus
AACAATACCTTTAACAAATTAGAGAAAACAATATCTTTAACAAATTAGAGAAAAACAATATCTTTAACAAATTAGAGACAAACAATACCTTTAACAAATTAGAGAAAACAATATCTTTAACAAATTAGAGAAAAACAATATCTTTAACAAATTAGAGACAAACAATACCTTTAACAAATTAGAGAAAACAATATCTTTAACAAACTAAAGACAAACAATATCTTTTACAAATTAGAGAAAACAATATCTTTAACAAATTAGAGTCGAAGAATAGTATAGTTAATACTA
>NW_013882039.1:0-290 GCF_000517525.1 Limulus polyphemus
TACGTGTGAACGTTCTATATCCTAAAGCAAGTTTTACCCTAACATTATCATGCGTTTTGGTTAAATGAATCAGTATATATCAATATACATAGTCATATAATTCTTCTGTTACGTGTGAACGTTCTATATCCTAAAGCAAGTTTTACCCTAACATTATCATGCGTTTTGGTTAAATGAATCAGTATATCAATATACATAGTCATATAATTCTTCTGTTACGTGTGAACGTTCTATATCCTAAAGCAAGTTTTACCCTAACATTATCATGCGTTTTGGTTAAATGAATCAGT
>NW_013882040.1:0-321 GCF_000517525.1 Limulus polyphemus
ACTTTGTACTCTACATTTAGTTCTCTCTTCCATGCGTATCATGAGCGGTTTCGATGCTGCAAATCCACTACCATTCTCCTAGCTTTACTTGTCTCCACCATGTGAGCCATGAGTGGTTTCAATACTGCAGATATATTATCATACTTTATTTTGTGCACTAGCTTTACCTGTCTCCTCCATGAGTGCCTTGAGAGGTTTCGATACAGCATATTTACTACCATCTTGTACTTTGTACTCAAGCTTTACTTGTCTTACCCATGTGTGCCATGAGTGGTTTCGATAATGCAGGTCTACTACCGTTTTGTACTTTATACCATAGCT
>NW_013882041.1:0-310 GCF_000517525.1 Limulus polyphemus
TTCTTATGAGTTTGATAAACTTGACTAAAGTAGAAAGTACATACACAGTTCTATTCTATGTTATTAGTTCTTATGAGTTTGATAAACTTGACTAAAGTAGAAAGTACATACACAGTTCTATTCTACGTTACTAGTTCTTATGAATTTGATAAACTTGACTAAATAGAAAGTACATACACAGTTCTATTCTATGTTACTAGTTCTTATGAGTTTGATAAACTTGACTAAAGTAGAAAGTATATGCACAGTTCTATTCTATGTTACTAGTTCTTATGAATTTGATAAACTGGACAAAAAGTAGAAAGTACAT
>NW_013882042.1:0-289 GCF_000517525.1 Limulus polyphemus
CTGTGTAAGCCAATGAAATATAAAAGCTTGTTTCATAGTAAATATAATTATGTAAGAGCTGTGTAAGCTGTTGAAATATAAAGCTTGTTTCATAGTAAATATGATTATGTAAGAGCTGTGTAAGCCGTTGAAATATAAAGCTTGTTTCATAGTAAATATGATTATGTAAGAACTGTGTAAGCCAATATAATATAAAACTTGTTTCATAGTAAATATGATTATGTAAGATTTCTGTAAGCCAATAAAATATAAAACTTGTTTCATAGTAAATATGATTATGTAAGAACTG
>NW_013882043.1:0-290 GCF_000517525.1 Limulus polyphemus
AAGTCACGTGACAGTGTTTTCATAGTACAGTATTAGTGTACGTGGTTTATAATAAACGTTTAACTAGTGTTTCCCTGAGTAGTGACGCTAATCCTAAAGTCACAAGCCATGTGACAGTGTTTTCATAGTACAGTATTAGTGTACGTGGTTTATAATAAACATTTAACTGGTGTTTCCCTGAGTAGTGACGCTAATTCTAAAGTCACAAGTCACGTGACAGTGTTTTCATAGTACAGTATTAATGTATGTGGTTTATAATAAACATTTAACTGGTGTTTCCCTGAGTAGTG
>NW_013882044.1:0-407 GCF_000517525.1 Limulus polyphemus
GGTGTCTTATAGTACAAAATCATATCCATGTGACAGAACTGTCATGTATATAGTGGTGTCTTATAGTACAAAATCATATCCATGTGACAGAACTGTCATGTATATAGCAGTGTCTTAGCTATAAAGATTATATCATCTCTTGGTATTCATACGACAGAACTGTAACACATATACAAGCATCTGAGAACCAAGGTCATGTCATCTTAGTATCCATATGATAAAACTATCACACATACACAAATGTCCTAGAGCACAAGATCACATAATCTCTTGGTATCCAGATGATAGAATTTTCACGTATATACAAGTGTCTTAGAACTAAGTTCCTATCATCTTGGTATCCACATGACAACACTGTCACACATATACAGGTGTCTTATACCACAAGATCATATAATATATTGGTA
>NW_013882045.1:0-290 GCF_000517525.1 Limulus polyphemus
ACCTCCAGCAGTGTATATATAAAGTAAGTTACTTACCTCCAGCAGTGTATACTAAGTAAGTTTTCCTACCTGTAGTGATGTATACTAAGTAAGTTTTTTTCCCTCCAGCTGTGTATACTAAGTTAGTTTTCTTAGTTCAAATGGTGTATACTAAGTAAGATTTTTTAATTCCAGTAACATATACTAAGTTTTCTTACCTCCAGCAGTGTATATAAAGTAAGTTACTTACCTCCAGTTTTCTTACCTGTAGCGATGTATACTAAGTAAGTTTTCTTACCTCCAGCAGTGTA
>NW_013882046.1:0-290 GCF_000517525.1 Limulus polyphemus
AGTAGTTGTTCAATGTAAGGCTAAAGATGAGTATGATGATTATAAATTCGGTAGCTAGAGTTACACCTAGGTGTTCATGGAGCAGTTGTACCAAGTAAGGCTAAAGATGAGTATGGTGATTATAAATTCTTTAACTAGAGTTACACCTAAGTGTTCATAGAGTAGTTGTACCAAAATAGGCTAAAGATGAATTTGGTGGTTATAAATTCGGTAACTAGAGTGACACCTAAGTGTTCATGGAGTAGTTGTACCAAATAAGGCTAAAAATCAGAATGGTGGTTATAAAATAT
>NW_013882047.1:0-290 GCF_000517525.1 Limulus polyphemus
CATGGTAATTACGTTCATTTTGACTTTACAAGGCACTGTACGACATGGTAATTACATTAATTTTGATTTTACAAGACACTGTACGACATGGTAATTACGTTCATTTTGACTTTACAAGGCACTGTACGACATGGTAATTACGTTAATTTTGACTTTACAAGTCACTATACGGCATGGTAATTACGTTCATTTTGACTTTACAAGACACTGTACGACATGGTAATTACGTTCATTTTGACTTTACAAGGCACTGTACGACATGGTAATTACATTAATTTTGATTTTACAAG
>NW_013882048.1:0-290 GCF_000517525.1 Limulus polyphemus
CTTCTATTATCATTTTTGCGACTTTTGTTGGTCGTTTTATGTTACTCTTTTATTGCTTTTCTGAAAGCGTATGTGTAACTGCAGTGAAGCTTTTGTTACTGATGTTTTTCGATTTCTTGTTACCAGAGGGTCCTAAATTGATGATTCTTCACCAAATTTGGTATGTAGGTACACTTTAACGTTGCGTAGTAATATGCAGAGTTTTACCTTCCTACTGTTTGTTTTAAAGGAGATATGGAAGGTTTTGCGTTTTGTACCAGTACGTCGTTCCATTTAGACGGATCATCTCC
>NW_013882049.1:0-290 GCF_000517525.1 Limulus polyphemus
TACGTACACCTTAACACTGAAAATACTACAAACTATACGTACACCTTAACACTGAAAATACTACAAACTATACGTACACCTTAACACTAAAAATACTACAACTATACACACACCTTAACACTAAAAATACCAAAAACTATACGTACACCTTAACACTAAAAATACTACAAACTATACGTACACCTTAACCTTACAAATACTACAACTATACACACACACCTTAACCTTACAAATACTACAACTATACATACACCTTAACCTTACAAATACTACTACTATACATACATCTT
>NW_013882050.1:0-290 GCF_000517525.1 Limulus polyphemus
AAAAAAATCGAAGTGAAAATGTTACTTTAAATAAACACATATATGAAGTCAATGCTAGATTTGGGTTTCGATACCCGTGGTGGGCAGAGCACAGGTAGCCCATTGTGTAGCTATATATCTAACTTGAAACAAACAAACAAATCGTCATATTTAAGTTATCATCAGAAACCCGGAGAAATGGATGGCTTACGTTAAAAACTGAACAAAAAAATGAAGTGAAAATGTTCTTTAAATAAACACATATATGAAGTCAATGCTAGATTTGGGTTTCGATACCCGTGGTGGGCAGA
>NW_013882051.1:0-286 GCF_000517525.1 Limulus polyphemus
ACGTTGTCCCAAACACTGTGGACTGTCCTGTTGAAGCTTTATGATAACGTTGTTCCACTAACACTGTGGACAGTCCTGTTGAAGCTTTATGGCTACAACGTTGTTCCACAAACACTGTGGACTGTCCTGTTGAAGCTTTATGGCTACAACGTTGTTCCACAAACACTGTGGACTGTCCTGTTGAAGCTTTATGACAACGTTGTTCCACTAACACTGTGGACAGTCCTGTTGAAGCTTTATGGCTACAACGTTGTTCCACAAACACTGTGGACTGTCCTGTTGAAGC
>NW_013882052.1:0-290 GCF_000517525.1 Limulus polyphemus
CGTAAAGATTCCTGCTAACCTCCCTTAACAAAAACTGTACAGAAAACATGAAATTTTGTTTAACTGTGGGTTTATATAAGTAAAGATTTCTGCTCACCTCACTTAACAAAAACTGTACAGAATACACAATGTTGTTTAACTGTTTGTTTATATAAGTAAAAATTCCTAATCACCTCCCTTAACAAAAACTGTACAGAAAACATGAAATGTTGTTTAACTGTTTGTTTATATATGTAAAGATTCCTGCTAACCTCCCTTAACAAAAACTGTACAGAAAACAAGAAATGTAG
>NW_013882053.1:0-290 GCF_000517525.1 Limulus polyphemus
CTACTTGAATCTTTTAAAGAGGTTCTGTGACATCTGACTTGAATAAACTAACTACCGGAATCTACGAAAGAGGTTCCGTGACATCTGACTTGAATAAACTAACTACCTGAATCTTCTACAGAGGTTCCGTGACATCTGACTTGAATAAACTCACCACCTAAATCTTCTAAAGAGGTTCTGTGACATCTGACTTGAATAAATTAACTACCTGAATCTTCTAAAGAGGTTCCGTGACATCTGACTTGAATAAACTAACAACCTGAATCTTCTAAAGAGGTTCTGTGACATCT
>NW_013882054.1:0-290 GCF_000517525.1 Limulus polyphemus
TTTCTTGTGTCTACTTTATGATATATTTGTTTTAGACCCAAATTGAGATATCTACAGTGTCTACTTTACGATTTATTTGTTTTATTGCCACATTGAGATATTTACTGTGTCTGCTCTACGATCTATATGTTTTTGAGCTACAAATAGATATCTACTAAGTCTACTTCACGATCTCTTTGTTTTAGAGCTACATTAGGATATCTACTTTGTCTACTTTAAGATCTTTTTGTTTTAGAGCCACATTTAGATATCTACTGTGTGTACTTTACAATCTATTTGTTTTAGAGCGA
>NW_013882055.1:0-291 GCF_000517525.1 Limulus polyphemus
TGTGTGATGGGGATTCGAACCCGCGACCCTCAGATTGCGAGTCGAGTGCCGTAACCACCTGGCCATGCCGGGGCCCTTTCATCTGGACAGGTCAGTGAAGTGTGCGCTCTGAAGCATCCATGCTACTCACTGTCCAGTCAACAGATTAGAATCGCCAAGGTTAACTTACGTGCTATATTTGTCAATCAGGACAAACAAAAGAAGATCAGTTATTATTTCGTGGCTCTTCACACAAAAATATACATTTGTGACGAGAGCCAATCGTAGTTTGTAAAAAGTATAATTTTGTAT
>NW_013882056.1:0-569 GCF_000517525.1 Limulus polyphemus
AGTATTTTTAAATATTGTGTCTTCTTATGAAAGTACACAGTATTGTTAAATCTTGTGTCTACTTATTGACAGTACACAGTATTGTTAAATCTTGTGTCTCCTTAATGACACTAAATAGTATTGTTAAATCTTGTTTCTTCTTATTGACAGTACACAGTATTGTTAAATATTGTGTCTTCTTATTGACAGTACACAGTATTGTTAAATCTTGTGTCTTCTTATTCACACTAAATAGTATTGTTCAATCTTGTTTCTTCTTATTGACAGTACAAAGTATCGTTAAATATTGTACTGTCAATAAGAAGACACATTTAACGATACTGTATTGTGTCTTCTTATTGACAGTACCCAGTATTGTTAAATATTGTGTCTTCTTTTTGGTAGCACACAGAATTGTTAAATCTTATGTCTTCTTATTGACACTACACAGTATTGTCAAATCTTGTGTCTTCTTTTTGGTAACACACAGAATTGTTAAATCTTATGTCTTCTTATTGACACTACAGAGTATTGTTGAATCTTGTGTCTTAGTTTTGATAGTACACAGTATATTTAAATCTTGTGAAATC
>NW_013882057.1:0-290 GCF_000517525.1 Limulus polyphemus
AAATCTTGTCTTCTTTTTGTATAGTACATAGTATTGTTAAATCTTGTGTCTTCTTATTGACAGTACACAGTATTGTTAAATCTTGTGTCTTCTTATTGACAGTACACAGTATTGTTAAATACTGTGTCTTCTTATTGACAGTACACAGTATCGTTAAATCTTGTGTCTTCTTATTGACAGTACAAATATCGTCTAAATCTTGTGTCTTCTTATTGACAGTACACAGTATCGTTAAATCTTGTGTCTTCTTATTGACAGTACAAAGTATCGTTAAATCTTCTGTCTTCTTA
>NW_013882058.1:0-514 GCF_000517525.1 Limulus polyphemus
AGCCGTTAAAATTGATCAAAGCTCTTTTTTTTTTGTATCAACGCTTAAAAGATTTTACGATATGTTTAGGTCCTTTTTAAAAAGACCTACTGGTCAAGTTTGATGACGAGGAACCCATTTAGAGACTAATAATGCTTGGAGACGGCTTGAATGGATAATGAAGAAAAACTTTAATATAAGATATCTCTTCTAAGTCGTGCAACAGTAAGTTATGTTAAATTTATATTAAAGTTTTCTTCATTACCCATTCAAGCTGTCTCCAAGCATTACTACTGGTAAAGTGTAAAGAGATGGTTATAACTACAGGTAAAGTGTGAATGATATACGTGTGTAATAGGTAATGATAACTAGAGGTAAAGTGTGAATGATATACGTGTGCAATAGGTAGTCGTAACTACAGGTAAAGTGTGAATGATATACGTGTGTAATAGGTAGTTATAACTACAGGTAAAGTGTGAATGATATACGTGTGTAATAGGTAGTCGTAACTACAGGTAAAGTGTGAATGATATAC
>NW_013882059.1:0-289 GCF_000517525.1 Limulus polyphemus
TAAATCTTGTGTCTTCTTATTGACAGTACACAGTATCGTTAAATCTTGTGTCTTCTTATTGACAGTACACAGTATCGTTAAATCTTGTGTCTTCTAATTGACAGTACACAGTATCGTTAAATCTTGTGTCTTCTTATCGAAAATAAACAGTATTGTTAATTCTCGTGTGTTCTTATTGTTAGTACACAGTATCGTTAAATCTTGTGTCTTCTTATTGACAGTACACAGTATCGTTAAATCTTGTGTCTTCTTATTGACAGTACACAGTATCGTTAAATCTTATGTTTAA
>NW_013882060.1:0-292 GCF_000517525.1 Limulus polyphemus
TCGTTAATACTATAATGTCTCAATTTTGAGTTTTCCGACGAAATAAGCACTATCGGATGTTTTTCTATTAATTTTCGTCAAAAAACCCTTTTTTCCATTTTCCAAAATAATTCATATTTTCACCAAAAACCACAGGCTATAGCCCATGTTTTTTCACAAATTTTATAAAAAAATTGTTTTTCTTCATATTTCAATACAAAGATGCCCTTGATGTAAAACTTTCAAAATAGTGATCCTTTTAATAAAATTCCCAATAGTTATTTCATAATATGTTATCACAGTTTCGGTTAGT
>NW_013882061.1:0-315 GCF_000517525.1 Limulus polyphemus
AAGTTGTTAGATCCTAATGAATAACAAAGTCGAATCAGGTATACGCGTGCCCCATGCTTGGTATTGCTGGTGCACATAAATTTATCGATAATATAATGGGAAAAAAGGTCTCATACATTAATTTACTCTAATCCTACCTAAAAGAATTTCAAGTGCTGTGGCTATTGAGGATTCCCTTTTGTTATAAAAGATACCAGTAAATGAGAAAAAAGAAAAAGCAATGATTATATTGACTTCTGACCCGATCACTTCTTTACTTGACTAGAGGTTATTGGTTCTTTCACTTGACCGTTAGCTACATAGCATACTACATGT
>NW_013882062.1:0-290 GCF_000517525.1 Limulus polyphemus
ACATGTTCTGGTATATTGTAGGTCATTTGGAAGGGTGATCTACATGCTCTGGTGTATTGTAGTTTATTTGGAAAAGTGATCTACATGTTCTGGTGTATTGTAGGTCATTTGGAAGAGTGATCTACATGTTCTGGTGTATTGTAGGTCATTTGGAAAGTGATCTACATGCTCTGGTGTATTGTAGGTTATTTGGAAGAGAGATCTACATGTTCTGGTGTATTGTAGGTTATTTGGAAGAGTGATCTACATGTTCTGGTATATTGTACGTCATTTGGAAGAGTGATCTACAT
>NW_013882063.1:0-566 GCF_000517525.1 Limulus polyphemus
GGTTAGGGCACTCGATTCGCAATCTGAGGGTCGCGGATTCGAATCCCCGTCACACCAAACATGCTCGCCCTTTCAGCCGTGGGAGCGCTATAATGTGACGGTCTATCCCACTATTCGTTGGTAAAAGAGTAGCCCAAGAGTTGGCGGTGGGTGATGATGACTAGCTGCCTTCCCTCTAGTCTTACACTGCTAAATTAGGGACGGCTAGCGCAGATAGCCCTCGTGTAGCTTTGCGCGAAATTCTACGTTCAACGTTTCGGTATTTCAGTGTGTCCATCGCAAAGTTCAACTTATTTGGGAAAAAATAATATATTTACAAATATACAAGCCCGTATCGTCATGTATAAAAACTGAAACTTATAAATTGGAACGAAATTAACAATAATGATAATAGTTTAATTTTTTTTCTTTTTCGTTTTGGTGATATTGTTAGAAGTATTATTAGCCGAGAAATATATATTGTTGCATGTTCAAATCAAGTGGAAAAAAAATGAAATGAACAAACTAATAGGAATTATTTGTGATAAAAATAAAAAAACTAATAGGTGTTAGGCTTCGCTAACTTT
>NW_013882064.1:0-538 GCF_000517525.1 Limulus polyphemus
GTCTTCTTATTGACAGTAAACAGTATCGTTAAATCATGTGTCTTCTTATTGACAGTATACAGTATCGTTAAATCTTGTGTCTTTTTATTGATAATACATAGTAGTGCTAAATCGTGTGTCTTCTTATTGACAGTACACAGTATTTTTAAATCTTGTGTCTTCTTATTGACAGTACATATTATTGTGAAATCTTGTGTTTTCTTACTGAGAGTCCACATTATCGTTGAATATTGTGTCTTCTTATTGACAGAACACAGTATTGTTAAATCTTGTGTCTTCTTATTGAGACAAATACTGTGTAAGATTTAACAGTGTCTTCTTATGGACAGTACACAGTAATTGTTTAATCTTGTGTCTTCTGATGGACAGTACACAGTATAGTTAAATCTTGTGTCTTCTTATTGACAGTACACAGTATCGTTAAATCTTGTGTCTTCTTATTGACTAGAACACAGTATTGTTAAATCTTGTGTCTTCTTATTGACAGTACACAGTATCGTTAAATCTTGTGTCTTCTTATTGACAGTACACAGTATTG
>NW_013882065.1:0-290 GCF_000517525.1 Limulus polyphemus
TACTGTCAATAAGAAGACATAAGATTTAACGATACTGTGTACTGTCAATAAGAAGACACAAGATTTAACGATACTGTGTACTGTCAATATGAATACACAAGATTTAACGATACTGTGTACTGTCAATAAGAAGACACAAGATTTAACGATACTGTGTACTGTCAATAAGAAGACACTAGATTTAACGATACTGTGTACTGTCAATAAGAAGACACTAGATTTAACGATACTGTGTACTGTCCATAAGAATACACAAGATTTAACAATACTGTGTACTCTCAATAAGAAGA
>NW_013882066.1:0-290 GCF_000517525.1 Limulus polyphemus
TCCAATATTTGTACTCTACACTGGGTGTATCAAATATCTTTTCCACCTATTATAACGTTATTTAACACCTCCAGTGTTTGTACTCTACTCTGGGTGTATCAAATATCTTTTCCACCTATTATAACGTTATTTAACACCTCCAATATTTGTACTCTACTCTAAGTGTATCAAATATATTTTACACCTATTATAACGTTATTTAACACATCCAGTGTTTCTACCCTACTCTGGGTGTATTAAATATATTTTACACCTATTATAACGTTATTTAACACATCCAGTGTTTCTAC
>NW_013882067.1:0-440 GCF_000517525.1 Limulus polyphemus
ATAGGATAAGATCTCTGAAATAATCTTCTCTTGAGTTAGAGGGGGATCTGATTGAGGTGTTTAAAATTGCTAAAGGAATTGATAGTGTTTATGCATCATCTTTTTCTGTATTTAATGGTGAGAATGATAGGATTAGGTGACACAAACATAAATGTTCAAATACTAATTGTTGATAGGATTTATCCTGTCCAATGTCACCTCAACACTGTTCAAATACTAATTGTTGATAGGATTTATCTTGTCTAATGTCACCTCAACACTGTTCAAATAGTAATTGTTGATATGATTTATCCTGTCCAATGTCACCTCAACACTGTTAGAATAGTAATTGTTGATATGATTTATCTTGTCTAATGTCACCTCAACACTGTTAGAATAGTAATTGTTGATAGGATTTATCCTGTCCAATGTCACCTCAACACTGTTATAATAGTAATTGT
>NW_013882068.1:0-290 GCF_000517525.1 Limulus polyphemus
GGTACAACTACTCCATGAACACTTAGGTTTAACTCTAGTTACCGAATTTATAACCCCCGTACTCATCTGTATCGTTATTTGGTACAACAACTCCACGAATACCTAGGTGTAACTCTAGTTACCGAATTCATAACCACCATATTCATCTTTATCCTTACTTGGTACAACGACTCCATGAACATCTAGGTGTAACTCTAGTTACCGAATTTATAACCACCATATTCATCTTCAGTTTTACTTGGTACAACTACTCCATGAACACATAGGTGTAATTCTAGTTACCGAATTTA
>NW_013882069.1:0-289 GCF_000517525.1 Limulus polyphemus
TTGAGATGACCACTAGATTGTTTTCTCTGTATGAGACAGTGTTATCTGTTTAATCAGACTGTTGTCCTAGCAACAAGCTTCCTTGTTTTTTAACGAGGAGGGATGACCACTAGATTGTTTTCTCTGAATGAGACAGTGTTATCTGTTTAATCAGACTGTTGTCCTAGCAACAAGCTTCCTTGTTTTCTAACGCTTGGGATGACCACTAGATTGTTTTCTCTGTATGAGACAGTGTTATCTGTTTAACCAGACTGTTGTCATAGCAACAAGCTTCCTTGTTTTTTAACGC
>NW_013882070.1:0-1056 GCF_000517525.1 Limulus polyphemus
GTATACAGTATCGTTAAATCTTTGTCTTCTTATTGACAGTACACAGTATCGTTAAATCTTGTGTCTTCTTATTGACAGTACACAATATCGTTAAATCTTGTGTCTTCTTATTGACAGTACACAGTATCGTTAAATCTTGTGTCTTTTTATTGACAGTACACAGTTTTGTTAAATCTTGTGTCTTCTTATTGAAAGTACACAGTGTTGTTAAATCTTAGTCTTCTTATTGACAGTACTCAGTATCGTTAAATCTTGTGTCTTCTTATTGACAGTACACGGTATTGTTAAAATCAATAAGAACACACAAGAAGTACACATTGCTAAATCGTATGTCATCTTATTGACAGTACACTGGTTTTCTAAAATCTAAGCAATAAGAAGACACAAGATTTAACGATACTGTGTACTGTCAAAAAGAAGACACAAGATTTAACGATACTGTGTACTTTGAATAAGAAGACTGTAACAATACTGTGTACTATCAATAAAAAGACACAAGATTTAACGATACTGTGTACTATCAATAAAAAGACACAAGATTTAACGATATTGTGTACTGTTCTTGTGTCTTCTTATTGACAGTACACAGTATCGTTAAATCTTGTGTCTTCTTATTGACATTACACAGTATCGTTAGATCTTGTGTCTTTATTGATAGTACACAGTATCGTTAAATCTTGTGCCTTTTTATTGATAGTACATTTAACAATACTGGAAAACTGTGTGCTGTCAATAGGAAGACACACGATTTAACAAAACTGTGTACTTTCAATAAGAAGACGCAAGATTTAACGATACTGTGTAATGTCAATAAGAAGACACAAGATTAAATCTTGTGTTTTCTTTTTGACAGTATACAGTATCGTTAAATCTTGTGTCTTCTTATTGACAGTACACAGTATCGTTAAATCTTGTGTCTTCTTATTGACAGTACACAGTTATGTTAAATCTTGTATCTTCTTATTGAAAGTACACAGTGTTGTTAAATATCTTGTATTCTTATTGACAGTACACAGTATTGTTAAATCTTGTGTCTTCTTATTGACATTACACAGT
>NW_013882071.1:0-288 GCF_000517525.1 Limulus polyphemus
CAGACTATTATACACTTGGAAAATTAGCAACTTGAACATATACAAACTCATACTATTATACACTTGGAAAATTAGCAACTTGGGCATATACAAACTCAGACTATTATACACTTGGAAAATTAGCAACTTGGACATATACAAACTCAGACTATTATACGCTTGGAAAATTAGCAACTTGGGCATATACAAATTCAGACTATTATACACTTGGAAAATTAGCAACTTGAACATATACAAACTCATACTATTATACACTTGGAAAATTAGCAACTTGGGCATATACAAACT
>NW_013882072.1:0-290 GCF_000517525.1 Limulus polyphemus
AGTTTTTAAACCAAATGCCGAGATATTTTCTAGTTGGGTATGATTTGGAAAGCATTTGATCTGACCAATATGTAAATTACTAAACAATCAGCTTTACAATATTTTGTTCAGCAAAATACAGTCAAGGTGCCTATCCAAAAAACTGTATTCCTGAAGGACTGAGTATTCTAATCCACCCATTTCAGCACGGTATATCAATGCAGAGCTTGTACAGGAGTTGTGCTAACACAGCATGTGGTTTCTTGGATATTCCTATAGTGAGACAAATAGCCTACTTGATATTGTAAAAA
>NW_013882073.1:0-290 GCF_000517525.1 Limulus polyphemus
CTTGTTTATATTGTTGTTCGACCTGCCATTGTTGCAGGTTTTCTTGCAACTGCTGTTGTCTCTTTTCTTGTTTCTTTTGCTGTTCTTGTATTCGTTTCCATCTTCTCTTTTTCTTCTTCTTTTTTTTATTTATCCCACTTTCTGACACCAATTTGTTACGTCTCTGTTCGTTAGTTGATTTTCCGTAACTTCGTTCCGACTAAACTTTAGCGACACAAGTCCTTACTTAATAAAACTGGTTTATTCTTTTCTGAATATAACTTTACCGATACACTTATTTTCAACAGTCA
>NW_013882074.1:0-290 GCF_000517525.1 Limulus polyphemus
GCGCATCAACCACCATCGTGAAAGTCCCAACAGCTAAGTGTAAAATGCCAAGCACACATAGTGTCTACCTGACGGGAAAACTGGATGGCCAAAAGTGCTACTTTGTCATAGATTCTGCATCTCAGCAAACCCTTGTGAATATCAAGGTGCTGGATCACAAAGGAGTACCAGAAGCCATACAGAAGCTATGTGGTGTGACAGGACATTATGCAAGGTTGTGGGGACCAGTGTGGGTAACTATTGAGCTCATAGGCACGAAGGACTGACACAAAGTATACTCAGCTGACATT
>NW_013882075.1:0-290 GCF_000517525.1 Limulus polyphemus
TACGACGAGACACACATTCGGCATGTAATGCTGTTTGAATACAAGAAGGGAAACAACGACTCTGTGGCCACAAAAAAATATCAAAGAAGTTTATGGAAATGTTTTGAATTTTCGTAAGTATCAACGATGGTTCAACAAATTTCATTCAGGTGACTTTAGCCTTTAAAAAACTGTGATGGCAGGGGTCGACATGTTGGAATTGATATTGATGCTCTGAAGACGCTTGTTGAGTCCAACCCAAGGCAAGACGCTCGTGAAATGGCCCTGAAATTGCATGCCTCTCATGAAAC
>NW_013882076.1:0-289 GCF_000517525.1 Limulus polyphemus
GCTTTTAGAAAATCAATCACTGGCTTCAATCTTGGTCTTTCTCCTGTTCTGCTTTGATGTCTATATTTGATTCCACTTCACCATCATCAACTCTTTCAGTCTGCTTGACTTCAGCTTGATGGCACCTGGTTAGTTCAACCTCTCTTTTGCAGCAATGTCTGCAGTCATTATTGCAGGGTCTTCGGCTCAGTCCATCAGCATTACCATGGGATTTTCCATCTCTATATTCAATACTATAATTATACTGGTCTATTTTTCCGATCCAACGTGCTAATTGTCCCTCTGGGTT
>NW_013882077.1:0-290 GCF_000517525.1 Limulus polyphemus
TGAATATCATCCATCCTTTCAGATAACACTTTCACGAACTCCGACACATTTTCTGGCAACTCTTCATAAGGTGGGCATCCTGTTAACAGATACACTAGCAACCGAAGTTCCCGATCAAACATAAGCTTTGCTGGAGTGTATCCAGTGGCTTCATGCTCTGCTGTTCTATAGGCCATCAACAGTGGAGTGAGTAAGACATCCCCGTCATCTTAGCAACTATTACAAAACTTTGCCAGTTCCTGTTCCAGTGTCCAGTTGTACTTTTCTACCATCCCATCAGACTGTGGGTG
>NW_013882078.1:0-286 GCF_000517525.1 Limulus polyphemus
TCGTTTACTACTAGAATCATGTTATATATATATATATATATTCACTACTAATTATTACGACTAAGCGATGACATCATGCAATGCCCACAAATGCATAGAGTGGATTTAGTGATTAAGTAGTTCTAGAGTTGACTCACGACTGAGACAACAAGAAGAAAGATGAACAATTTGGTGGATTGGTCACTTTCTGGTTTGGTATCTTAGCGATGGTTTCTTGCCATATTTTTGGGCTTATTGGGTAGAGAAACAAATGAAAATGAGTGGCAATTATCTTTTAAACTAAAAC
>NW_013882079.1:0-290 GCF_000517525.1 Limulus polyphemus
CTGAAGGAGCAAGACGGGATTGAACAGGAAATTGGAGAAATGGGACAAATAATAATATTATTTTATAAAGATAAAAACTGAAACATGATGTGTGCTATAAACACAGCAAAATATCTAAGAATGTGATGAAAGAATAATAATATTGTTATGTACTGCTACGAAAATAATGATAATATTGTTATGTACAGCTACGAAAAGAATGATAATATTGGGATGAATAGTTACGGAAAGAATGATAATATTGTTATGTACAGCTACGGAAACAATGATAATATTGGGATGAATAGTTA
>NW_013882080.1:0-289 GCF_000517525.1 Limulus polyphemus
AACTGAAATGACCTGGACCGTGATAACGCCAAAGCCTGTTGGCATGCACCACTTTTGGCTTAACTCGCCGACCACATTTTACCCGGAAAGTCACGTCTGAGAGACGATCCACTATGTCATATGGGCCTTTGCATGGAGAAGAAAACTTAGGAGACTTCCCTTTTGTCTTCCTGGGATTATACAACCATACCTTGTCTCCGGATACAAAGCTGACTTCAGTAGATCTCTTATCATAAGTTAACTTCATCAAATCAGCAGACGTTTTCAAGTTTGAATGCACTTGATGGTG
>NW_013882081.1:0-289 GCF_000517525.1 Limulus polyphemus
ATTTCTCCTGTTGTGCCTTGATATCTATATCTGGTTCCACTTCACCATTATCAACTCTTTCAGTCTGCTTGACTTCAGCTCGATGGCACCTGGTTAGTTCAACCTCTCTTTTGCAGCAATGTCTGCAGTCATTTTTGCAGGGTCTTCGGTTCAGTCCATCAGCATTACTATGGGATTTTCCTTCCCTATATTGAATACTATAATTATACTGGTCTATTTTTCCAATCCAACGTGCTAGTTGTCCCTCTGGGTTCTTTAATGATCTTAACCAGCATAATGCAGCATGGTC
>NW_013882082.1:0-288 GCF_000517525.1 Limulus polyphemus
TTGACCGTCACATTATAACGCCCCCACGGCTGAAAGGGCGAGCATGTTTGGTGGGACGGGTATTCGAATCCGCGACCCTCAGATTGCGAGTCGAGCGCCTTATCCACCTGGCCATTCCGAGCCTCGTTTTGAAGTGATTACATTGAATTTCTACCAAGAAAGAGTGATTTTTTTGTATTGTACCCTTTTGTAATTATTGTATATAAGTTAATATTTGATGTTTGTGTATTTTTTATTTTATAATATATATTTTTTCTAAAACTAGAAAATTGTAGAATTGCCTTTTTT
>NW_013882083.1:0-290 GCF_000517525.1 Limulus polyphemus
GTATCGTGGTGTAGTTAGGTGGAGTTGTTCTATTTTGTTTTGTTTCGTTACCAGCCGACCATCTTGTTATGGTTTCCCCATACTTATATTTTGTTTAATTTCTGTATTGTTTTTAATTTTAGTTCGGTTTCAAATTGTTTTATTTTTCGTTAGCTAGTGTTTTCACTTCATTTTCAGCGTGTTTGTTAAGATTTGTTCTTTCTTGTTTGGCCCGGCATGGCCAGGTGGTTAGGGAGCTCGATTCGTAATCCGCGGGTTCGAATCCCCTTACCACCAAACATGCTCGCCCG
>NW_013882084.1:0-290 GCF_000517525.1 Limulus polyphemus
AAGACGCCTAAAAATGCACCTACAAAATGGAGCCATCAGAGAACATTGTGCCCGCATCCACAACCAAAAACTCACACGTCAGGACCTAGTACAAAACACCAAAGTAAACGGCCGATTTAACGACTTCACAACTCTTCAAATACACGAAGCAATAAAAATTCTACAGCAAACTCCCATAATCAACAAACAATCGACAGGAACAGTACGCACACTGCTACTTCTTGGCGAGAAACCCCCAAGCCACAATACAACACTCCACCAATTAACGCCTTCCATGAGCTATATACCAG